>NC_061114.1:211980386-211984631 GCF_002878395.1 Capsicum annuum | reverse complement strand
GGGATTATACTCTCAAGTGACCACATTATTCATATTTCTTTAAAAAATTCACCAGAAAACTCTCTATGGTTTCAAACTAAAAATCCAAATAACTCAAGATTCAACCGTGGGTTTTCGAAACTAATTGAAGATTTGGAATCCCAAACCATAGGCTTCAAGAATCATTCATCAAATTCCTAAATTGAGGTATGTGGGGTTTATCCTAAAACTACATGGGCTTGTTGAAAACACTCAATTATGATTTAAAGATCATCAAGCATGAATTTGTTAAAGGCATTTTGAAATCCATGATTTTAGTATGTTTTATGCATGTTTAATGATATTTTTGTTTTGGCCTTTAGGCCTTATCCCCTTTAATTGATTTACACATATAAGTATATGTATGAAACTTGAAATTGAAGATTTGTTTGAGAGCACAAATAATGAAAATCCCTCTCTTGTGATAACTTTATGTTTATGATCTTATGGTGATTGATTGAAATGCATGATTTATGGCTTAAAAATAGTTTATTCAAATACCATAGTATTTTTAGCATGATTTAGAGATTTAAGAGAGGGAGTTTCTTGATGGAAATATATTTTGTTAAAAGAGAAAGATTTGCATGAGATTAAGAGTTTTGACATGGCCACCCTGCATCATTGAAAGTTTGACAAAAAGAGTTGCATGCATATGTTTACATGAGATTTAGAGAAAGAGTTCTTTGAAATGATTTATTAATATGGTGGTCTCGAATTTATGTTTTGAAATACATAGATTGTAATATGCTAATAATGGCTCAGAGATGTGACTTGCAAGTTAATGGTATGACGATACCATAAGTATGTACGCTATAACAGAGTATGTTTTCAAAGTTTGCTTTCAGAGAATACATGTTTTAAAGAGTTAAAACTAGGCTTAAAGAGGGTTAGGTGGTTACTCGAAGAAGGTTTGAGTTTAAGTAACTCTTAACCTAAAACCGTGATTTGCCGATCCGGGTATATTATTTTATGCTGGCGACGATCATGTGGCGTATGAGAGTCAGAGACTCCAACCCTTGCGGCACACTTGGGTTGGAGGCTTCCCCGCCGAGTCAATGGCGGATTCCATATAGCCCATGGAATTTCAGAGTTGTAGGGAATACCACCTAGCGCAAAAGTAAAACAAAGAGTGTCATAAAGTTTAGATGATTTTACAGAGTCTTTCAGAAATGCCCATGAGATTTCTTACTATATGATATGTTTGTGAAATGTTTTAAATTACTCTCACATAAGTTGAATATAAATTATTATTTGGATTTGCTCTGCGTACCAGTACATCTGTATTGACCCCCTACCTCCCAGGTTCGGAGGCTTAGTATAGGAGTCAGGCTAATCAGTAGAGTATTCCATAGAGAAGTGATCCGTGCAGTGGTGAGACTTCTTTGTTCCAGAAGGCCTGTCATCTCAGATTATGTTTTTTCTTTGTTTTGGTCTACTGGGGGCCTTGTCCTAGCTTTTTAGACAGTTATTTTTAGATCATGTAGTAGAGATTTCGCAGACTGTTCCAGAAGTTGTTTAGTTGATTTTCGATTTCATTCCGTATGGTTAAACTGAATTCAAAGTATGACCATGTTTCCGTATTATATTATAATTCCACATTTTTCTTTTATTTCATTGAATGTTTTGCATGATTACCAAATCAGATAGAGTTGGACGTCCGGGCCTTCATAGTTGAGGATGTCCGTCACGGCTAGGCCCTAGTTCGGATCGTGACACTCAGGACTTCATGCTAACTTCTCAGTTTCGTCAAAGTATACTTACGAATGCTAGGGGTTAACTTAAACAGATCTATAGTTTGTCCATTAAAGCCCAATCAAATAATATATTCACCGATTCATATATCATTCTGTGATTCTCTCACATTTCTTAATCTTGTGTTCTTAAACTCATAATCCTTTCCAAATTTTTATACTAACACTTAACCCAATAAAATTTCCTATATAATGGTTATTCTAAACAAAAGTAAGAATATTTACCTTGGGAAGCTTGTGAAAGTTCTTCAATTTAAATCTCTCCATTTCTCTTGCTATATTTTTTCCTTCCTCTGTACAGAATTTCCACAATGAACTGAGGATTAAAATCTCTTTCTTGTCGCCTTTTTTAAGCTTCTGATCAAGTCTTTTGCTCAAATTATTCTCTTCTTTGCTTTGTCTATTGGATTTCATCATCCCATTCATAATCCCTTTTGTTTTTTCCCTTTTTGAGGTTATGTGCTATTTAGTGACAAGAAAATCCTACCCTAAGTTCTCTTCCAGTTGTTTATGTGTGCAGAAACACTCCTAAGGGCTACAACCAATTTTTTTTCTTCCTTTCTATATTTTTACAGAGTCGGGGGTCTATTGGAAACAGGCTTTCTACTTCTTCGGAGGTAGTGGTATGGGCTGCGTACATCTTACCTTCCCCAAACCCCATTATGTGGGAATACACTGGGTTTGTTGTTGTTGTACATTGTTTTACTAATTAATTAAATAACCTTACTCAATATTGGGTACTACATTCTCCCCACCCTATGAAATTCGGTCCCTGAATTAAAATATGTACGCAGTAGCATGTGAGAGTACTAGACTCACATATCATCTTTATATTCTCCGGTTACTTCAACAATATGAATTCTCCAAATTACTTTCATGGACACAATTTCTTTTTTGACCTCAATTCCTTACTAGCTTCTTAACAATAGCCATTGGATCCTCATCACAAGTTAGGCTCTTATCAAGTTGTATAGTCGATGCTTCAAGCACATGAAAGCAATTTGATATACATTTTTCTAGAATCGAGACCTGCTTCACTTGATGGATAAAATACATCTTACGAGAAAGTGCCAAATACTGTGTCGTTGCTCCTATTTGGTTAAGTATCTCATATGGTCCTATTAACCTAGACATCATTTCGGTTTTTTTGTCAGATTGCATATGACCTTTCATAGAGAGACTTGTAGAAAGACTTTATCTCCAACCATGGATACTAAGTCGCTTCTCCTCCTGTCAGCATAATACTTTTCAATTTGCTTGAATTATGAACATCATTTGTCTGATTAAGTGGACCATATCAATAGTTCCCAGTAATAAGTTTGGGCACCATACCTTAGCCTAGCCATTTTGAAATATCCAATGGTTGAACAATATCCCCTACCATACAAAGCTTCATATGGGATCCATTCGATGCTTGACTAGAGGTTGTTGCAGGAAAATTAATCTAAAAGTAGGTAAGTATTTCTATTATCTCTAAAAACAAAAGTGTAGGCTCTCAACACATCCTCTATGATTTGTGTAGTTTGCTCAAATTCCCCGTCCATCTGTAGATAAAATAAAGTACTAAGAATTTTGCTTATACTCAAGGCTTCTTGAAAAGATTTTCAAAACGTGTAGTAAACAATGATCCTCTATCAAACATTATAGACACCGGAACATGTGAAATATAATGTGCTGACTTTGTAAATTGGCTATGATTACCCAAACAGTCATAACCTCTAAGGTTTCGTGGTGGTCTAGGTTTAAAACTCCATAGTAACTCTTTTTTTGTTTTTACTCTAGAATCTCAAACTATGGTAGCGGTCATGGAAGTCGCTCATGCTCAGTTAGAACCAACTAGCAAGTCAGACAAATGGTAACGAGGTTAGGAAAATCTTTATTCATCCCTTTTCATCAATACAATTTCTCTAGGTCACGATACATATTGTCAGCCTAACAATACTGGTGCCATAGTAGTGGCCTGCCTCTTGAACGTCGTGCCTCAACCAATCTATGTCTAGTAAGCATAATTGGTTACCTACTTAGAGGATACTGTTATTTCATTTGTACTTTGGGTACACAGAATCTGTATATTACAACACCAACTTCAACTTGAGTTCAAGTATAAACAAGAACACAATGAAGTATATCAAATACCCTTAACACAAGATCAAAATGACCTTTCCAAGAGGTGTATTTTATTTTGTAGAAATTAAGATGAAACAGAAAATAGCCAAGTCGTCCGAATTCACGGATTTTCCTTAAGGAAATAATCCCCCTCACTGTACCCAAGGTTGTGGAATTTTTCCTCCCAAGATAAAATGGCTAACCGACCAATAGTAGCGGTATCTCAAACGGTTGGAATATCTTCGAACTCACAGAACGTTTTGAGTGATCACACAGAATATTTTTGAGACAAGAAAAGAGTTTTTAATCTGAAAATTTTGTAATAAACCTGTGGAAGAAACCAGGTTTATATAGCCACAACATGCCTCTT
>NC_061114.1:211971686-211977386 GCF_002878395.1 Capsicum annuum | reverse complement strand
TTTTTTAAAGAAATATGAATAATGTGGTCACTTGAGAGTATAATCCCGTGTTTAAGTTGATAAGGGATTGGAAAATACCTAATTTACCCTTTATGAGATGTAATAAAAATATAACTGGGAGCCTGATTTTATGGTCCACTGTGATGTGCCATAATCTTGGTGGCTCATTGGAATTGATGAATAGGATTCTTAGGGTCACCGCAACGCGGAGCCACCGCGTTGTCCCACTGGTTGGGACCTGAAACTTTAGTGCGATGTACCATAATTGCTCTAGGCTACTGGAATTAGATATTTTTTAAATAGAACCCCTCCGCGATGCGCCAAGCTCCGAAATGACGGTGTTTTACAACTAAGACTTAAATTTAGCCATAACTTCTTGCCTGGGTATCGGATTTGGGCAAATATTATATCGTCGGAATGCTCATTCAATTTTCCACTTGATAGAGAGTCAAAATTAAGGAAACTCTATATGGTTTTAACTTTACTCACTTAGGAAGTCAAAATAAATGAGACTAACGCATGGACAATGCTTGGTATTACATTATCCCCCACTAGCAATCATTCATGCCCGAATAATGGTACGAGGCACAGAAAAATATGATTACTAGCATATTAAGGACATGGAAAGAGTAAGATAAGGATCGTACGTTCCGCCTCATCATTCATCAGATCAAATAGATTCGGGTACCTTGCTCTATTGTCCTCTTCTAATTCCCAAGTTGCTTCTTCAACTTTCTGATTTCTCCACAACACCTTAACTGAAATTATCTCTTTGCTCCTGAACTTTCAGACTTGATGATCCAAGATTGCAATAGGCTCTTCTTCATAAGATAGGGAGTCTGACACTCTGATCTCTTCTACGGGTAACACTAGAGAGTGGTCCCCAATACATTTCTTCAACATGGATACATGAAACACCAGGTGAACAGAACCCAAATTTGTAGGCAACTCTAACTCATACGTAACTTTACCTATTCTTCTCATAATCTGGTATGGTCTTATATACCGAGGACTCAACTTTCCTTTCTTTCCAAAATGCATGACTCCCTTCATAGGAGAAACTTTGAGAAACACCTAATCACCAACCCCAAATGCTAGCTCTCTTCTTCTAACATCAAAATAGGATTTCTGTCTACTCTGGGCTGTCTTAAGTAATTCTCTAATGATCTTTACATCCTGCATTGCTTGATGAACAAGGTTAGTCCCAAACAACTGAGTCTCACCTATTTTATATCACCCTATCGGCGATCTACATCTTCTCCCATACAGATCTTCAAATGGAGCCATCTTAATATTGGCATAGTAGCTGTTATTATAAGCGAACTCTATCAATGAAAAGTGATCTACCCAACTACCTTTGAATTCAATCACACAAGATCTCAATATATCTTCAAGGGTCTGAATAATACGTTCGGCTTGTCCATCTGTCTGAGGGTGGAAAGCCATACTCAGGTTCACTTGGGTACCTAAACCCCTCTGAAAAGATCTCCAGAACTGTGAAGAGAATTGCTTACCTCGGTCAGATGTGATGGATACAGTTGCTCCATGCAAACGGACTATATCTTCAATGTATAACTTGGCATAGTCATCTCCCAAATAATTAGTCCTTACAGGCAGGAAGTGAGCTGACTTGGTCAGCCTATCAACAATCACCTAAATAGAGTCATACTGGTTTTGGGACCTCGGAAGTGCCATAATGAATTCCATATTGATCATTTCCCATTTCCACAAGGGAAAAGCTATCTCTTAGGAAATACCACCTGGCCTCATATGCTCTACTTTCACTTTCTGACAATTCAAACACTTAGTAACATAGTTAGCCACATCACGCTTCATATTATTCCACTAATATATAGCTTTTAAGTTATGATACATCTTAGTAGAGCCTGGGTGGACAACATACCTCGATATGTGAGCTTCATCAAGGATTCTCTCCCTCAGACCTTCTATATCTGGTACACACAATCTACCCTGATATCTCAAAATATCATCACACCAATTTCAAAGGACATCACCTTCTGTTGACCCACATCTTTCTTGATCTGCATCAAGATGGGATCTTCAACCTACTTTTCCTTAACCTCTTCACAAAGGAATAATTTATCTATCTCATGAACAACTACCCCCTCTATCTTTAGAATCTAAGAGTCGCACTCCAAGATTTATAAGTTGGTGAATATCCTTTACCATCTCTCTTTTCTCTTCTTTAACATGAGAAAAACTGCCCATAGACAACCTTCTAAGGGCGTCGGCTACCATATTCGCCTTGCCTGGATGATAGTGCAGGCTCATGTCATAATCCTTTAGCAATTCTAACCACTGTCTCTTCCTGAGATTAAGTTATTTCTATGAGAAAACATACTGCAAACTTTTATGGTCCGTAAATATATCAACGTGAACTCCATAAATATAATGCCTCTAAATTTTAAGTGTGAATACCATAGCTATAACTCCAAGTCATGGGTGGGGTAATTTTGCTCATGCACCTTTAACTTCCTAGATGCATAAGCTACCACTCTACCATGCTTCATAAGCACACACCTAAGTCCCACTCGGGATGAATCATAGTACATAACAAAACCCTCTGTACCTTCCAGAAGAATCAGAACAGGTGCAGTGGTCAACTTGTCATTCAATTTCTCAAAATTATTCTCATAGGAGTCAGACCATGCAAACTTCACCTTCTTCTGAGTCATCTTGGTAAGTGGAGCAACTATGGAAGAAAAGCTTTCTATAAATATCTTATAATACCCTGTCAAACCCAATAAGCTCTGAATATTGGTTAGAGTCATGAGTTTGGGCGACTTGATTATTGCCTCAACCTTTTAGGGATCAACTTTAATCCCATCATTAGACACAATATGCCCCAAGAAAGCAATAGCATTAAGCCAGAATTCACACTTGGAAAAAACTTTGCATAAAACCTATGATCTTTGAGAGTCTGAAGGATGATTTTGAGGTGATTGGCATGATCCTCCTCACTCTTAGAATAAATCAAGATATCATCAGTAAAAACTATAGCAAACAGGTCTAGAAACTAACGGAACACCCTGTTCATAAGATCCATGAAGGTTGCAGGGGCAGTAGTCAACCCAAAGGACATGACTAAGAATTCATAATGACCGTATCGAGTTTGGAAAGCTATTTTGGGAATGTCTGACTCTCTAACCTTTAACTGGTGGTATCTTGAAGCACCTTGAAGCTAGTCAAAAAGATCATCAATTCTAGGAAGAGGATATTTTTTTTTAACAGTGACCTTATTCAACTGGCGATAATCTATACACATACGCAGGGAACCATCTTTCTTTCGCACGAAAAGTACAGGTGCACCACAGGGAGAAACACTAGGGAGAATAAAAGCTTTGTCTAAAAGATCTGCTAGCTGCTCTTTCAACTCTGTTAGCTCTGTAGGAGCCATTCTATATGGCGGAATAGAGATGGGAAGGGTATCGAGCATCAAATCAATACCAAAATCTATCTCCCTATCAGGTGGTATGCCTGGGAGATCATCAGGAAAAACTTCTGGGAAGTCATTCACCACAGGGACAAACTGAAGAGAAGGGCTTTTGGTATTTGAATCTTTAACCTAAATAAGATGATACAAACAACCCTTATAAATGAGTTTACGGGCTCTGAGGTAAGATATAAAGTTCCCTCTAGGTGCTAAAAAATGTCCCTCCTACTCTACTACTAGTTCATTTGGGAAAGGAAAAGTGACTCCTTGAGTTCTACGATTTAGTATGGCATAACATGAATGGAGCCAATCCATCCCTAAGATAGCATCAAAGTCAATCATTTCAAGTTCTATGAGATCTACCACAGTATCCCACCCACAAACAGTCACTACACAATTTCTATACACCCTCCTAGCCACAATAGAATCTCCCACCAGAGTACGACAATCACATCGGGATCAAGCCCAAAACCAACAGCCATATAAGGGGTCACATAAGACAAGGTAGACCTGGGATTAAGTAATAGATACATCAAGGGAAAATATTTGCAACGTACTAATAATAACATTCAGTGAGGCCTCTTCCTCCTAGCGGTTAGTCAAAGCATACAACCGGTTGCAGCCATTTTCGGTAGTTAAAGTGGCACCCTTCTGAGGCGATGGTGGTGCAGAAGAATTATCCTAAGATTTTGCTCCCCCAACATTAACCCTCACTATTAGACAATCCCTCTGAATATGGCCTGGCAAGCCGCACGAAGAACACATCATGGCGCCAAACTGACATCTCCCCAGATGGTTTCTCCTACATCTCTCACAGCATGGGTATGTCCGAGAGGTCTGAGGTACACTTTCTTGAGACTACAAACCCTGCATTCTCAGCCCCTGGACACCGGGGCACTAGCTGCAGACTGTGCATAACCCTAAAACTTCTTCTTCTGCTATTTGTTACCCTAATTCCCACTCTGCTACTAACTGTGGCTTTGGTCTGCTGTCTTGGCTCTCTTTGCCTGCCTGTCCTTCTCTCTAGATTTAGCAATTTTCTTTCTATTTTTCTCAACTTGCTTGATATGGACTAATAGTCTAGAAAAATCCATGTCCCGGTTCAACATTGCTCCTTGACATTCAAGCACTAAGTTATCTGAAAAGACGGATGCAAATTTCCTCATTAGAGCTCTCATGTTACTAGTTATCTCTAGAGCATAACGGGATAGTTGGTTGAACCTTAGAGTGTACTCCTGGACACTCATCTTTCCCTACTTTATATTTATAAACTCTTTAGCTTTTGTCTCTCTCAGATTGAGAGGAAAGAACCGATCAAGGAAGGCTTCTACGAACTCAGCCCAAATCGTGGGCTCAGCACTCTCACCCTTTGAATCTTCCCACTCATTATACCATTGGTTTGCTACATCCTTAAGCTAGTAAGTTGCTAAATCAACCCCCCTACCTTATCTATATGCATCACCTAAAAGATCTTCTCCATCTCGTCCACAAACTTCTGTGGATCCTCTTCTACCTTGGTACCAGTAAACTTGGGCGGGTTCATTCTCATGAATAGCCTACTATTTTAGCCTCAAATATAACAGATACAGACCCAATATATTCTGACCGTTGAGTCTGTGTGGCTACCAACTATGCAAGCATATGAATGGACGGCCTGAATTCTGCATTAGATATCACTCTCTCATGAAGCTGAGTTTGATTAGTCCCCATCTGGAAAGCTCTGGATGCCCTAGGTGGGCTGGTATGAGTACGTGAGACTCCTGGAGTAGCAAAATTCTCTGAAGTTTGAGCTCTATTTTGGGTCCTCATACTATGAGTGGGACGGACCTCATCTGTCTGTGCATTCTGATCGATAGTACGACGGGGAGGCATAATTATTTTTCTGAAACACAAGAGACCATTGATTAGGGGATAATTCAGACTCTAAAGCACGAACTAAACCACAAAAAAGAGAAATATTCCTAAATGCCTAGTAGCCTTCTACTTATAAGTGTGGTGCGCAAAACACCCATAAACAAGACACTACCCGATTCGATTTCGCAGACACCCTGGGACCATGAACGGTGCTCTGATACCAAGTTTGTCACTACCCAAACTAGGGCCTGCCTGTGATGGGCATCCAAACCATGAAGGCTCGGACGTCCAACTATATCTAATCTGGTAATCATGCATAATATTCAATAAAATAAAATAAAAATGCAGAATTATAATCTAATACGAAAATATGGTCATACTTTGGATTCAGT
>NC_061114.1:211964877-211968686 GCF_002878395.1 Capsicum annuum | reverse complement strand
CCCGTATGCATGTTTTCATGAAATTGATTATACTATTTATATTGTTGCATGCACCCCCACATACTCAGTACATTTCAAAGTGCTGACCTATATATTTCCATGGGCTACATTCTTACCAAAATTTAGGTACAAGCTGTAGCACACATATCATGTTCAGCTGGGTCGAAGCTCTCGATCAGCAGGTGATTAGTCCTTTTGATTCAGGGACTTAAGTTGTTCAGATTTAAGGTGTATTGTATTTTCTGTATTCAGTCGTATTGAGTAGGGGTAGTTGGGAGTCATGACCCAGCTATCTTTGGTCAATGCTAGTAGAGGCTTCATAGACAGTCACTAGTAGTCAGTGTATTCAGTTTTAGATTTGTATATATATGAGCAGAATTGTGACCGTGTAAATTTACTTTCATGTTGGTCAGACTAAGTTATGGGTTGTTTCCGCATTATTCCTTCTATTTTTTGTATTTTATTTAGTTGCTTTGGGTTATGCCAGATGAAGGGTTAGCTTGGGGTTACTTGTGACCTTAAGAACCATATGACATCTCGAGATCCGATTTCGGGGCGTTACAAGCTTGGTATCAGAGAACAGAGTTCAAGTGTCCTAGGGTGTCTATGAAGCCGTGTCTAGTAGAGTCTTCCAGACCGGTACGGAGACGTTTGTACTTTTCTTCAAGAGTCTACGAGGCATTTAGGAAAATGTTCCCCTTCATTCAAGTCGTAGATTGTGCTGTGGAAAGGTTCCTTAAGAAATTCATACGGGTTCATATCTTGCATAAATTGGGCCATTTTGCCTTGTTCTAAAATACCGGATATAGTCAAACGTAAATCCTTATAGATGGTGCTTTCTTAGATAATCTCCTCTGATATTACAGGTTTGTAAGTGAGCTAGAAAAAAAATGATTTCATTAGTGATCTTGAGTTTCAAAAAATTGAGGTGTCATATGTACGTTCTTGAAGGTTGTGCATTAAGCCTATGTCAGAAGTGTTTTTGGATTTTTCCCTAGAATTCATGATGTGATTTCATATTTTCCTTATTTGTGTACTAATGTTGAGACAGGTTGATTAACTAGTTCCAATTTCCTATCTTGATTATATTCCTGGGCTTACTAACAAAGGTTCCATAGCTTTCAAGATGTACCCTCATCTCTCTTGAGTCATTCAGTTGAGGTAAAGCGAGACACATATTCTCGGATCCTTGATTATGGTGTACCAGGCTTTTATTTCTTGAAAATATTTTCTGATCATCGTTTGATGAAAACTTGAAGTCTAGTGAAGCCATGTGGGGCTTATTTCGATTCACTAGCATAATTATTTTGATATTTATTTCCTTTTTCAAAATACAAAACCAAAGTCTAGTGAAGCCGTGTGAGGCCTATTTTGATTCACTAGTAGCTGGTTGTTTACTCTGTTGTTCTTGCATTGGTTGGAAATGTGGTGGAAGGCGGTGTTAATAAATTATTATGGCATAGGCCATGGAATTATGGATGATTATTGTCGTTATAAGGTTTTGGTGGACTAGTATGTTTGGGGTGTTTGATAGATGGAAATGGTTGTTGAGATTGTTGTTAATTGTAGTCAAAGTGAGTTGTTAAGTTTGTATAGCGGGTGATGAGAAAAATTAATTTAATGATTGAATTGCTACGACGTTAGTGATAGGGAGGAGATTTAGTAGGTTTGAACTGTATGTACGGGAGCTTAAGTCTATTTTTTTGTGATCAAGTGTGATATTGTGTGTTGAGGTAGTAGTATGCTCAAGGTGTTATGGGGATTTTTTTTAAGTTATTAAATGTTAAGCGGTTAGTGTTATCCTTGATCGGGTAAGTATGAATGAGGATATGTGGTATACGATGTAATTGTGAGTTAACTTGGGCATTAGAGGTTGACGAGGGTGCTAGTTTGAGATGTGATGTTAGTAAAGCACGAAGAAGTTAGTATGGTTTAGCGAAGGTTTGATGTATCCATGGTAAGTGCTAGAATCTAAGCTGTCGAGTGCATGAATTGTTGTATGATAACTTATGAAGTTGTCTAAGTTGGTAGGTATTTGAGAGTTATGTTAAGAATGGGTTTTGCGCTCGCAGGTGTAGTTATACGGGTTAAGTTATGGATCTTGTGTATGGGTATATCTGGGGACCTAGAGTAAAGCGAATGCTGTGGACTAGAGTTTGTATGGTGATTCGTTGACTCGGAGTGTTTGCTTAAGTCTAAGGGGGAGATAGTAAAAACAAAATTAACTAAGTTAAGATCGCGGGATTCAGGTAGGTGTATCTGTGGGTTGCAAGTTGGTGGTGAGAAGTAGTGGTGTTGATCCTATTTTACCCCAGCCTTTTCAATGACTTCGATATTTTCTCATGCCTTATGTTTCATTCCCTCGATCATAATACATGTTCATGCATATCATGGGAAAACATGTATTCTCCTAACTATCAAAATATGGAGCCCTAATTTTTCTAGCGGGCAAAATCAACATTCCATAAGCTATAAACTCCAAACTCAAGTTGTACGGTTCATAATGCACGTGGTTAAGTTTTATTGTATGTTCAAGTTCAGTCCACCGGCAACACCCTTAGCGACCAATAATATTCAATTTATGTCTTGGGTGTCCTTAATCTTTAATCTTGATTCTAGTTGAATTCATGCATTTGATGCCCTAGTTCTCCGGCCTCAATAACCGCATCAAGTCATACACAATATCCCTTCATATTCTACCCTTTCATGACTTTCCATTTGTTGTGGGAGTGTGGATAAACAGTGGTGACGATAGGAGAGAGTGAACAGGTTTTTGTTGATAAAGATTGTGGCATGTTCATTTTAGCTAAGGTGGCAAGTGTGGAGTAAGCTTGAGGCTAGGCTTTTGATGGATGTCATGGTTATTTGAAGCATTTCGTGTTGTGTTTGTGAAAGTGGTTGTGTGATGGTTTATCTAAGTTTGTAGGTGGGGAATTATTGAAGTGAAGTCTTGTGCATGGCTTAGTTAATTGGAAAAGTTAGTGAGTGTTTTCTCAAGAATAGTGCCCAGAAGTTGTCTTAATAAAGGATTGTAGAATTTGAAAAAGGTGTTTTATGGGTGTTGATTAGGAGTGTATACGTAATTATAAAGATAGGCTTGAACATCATGTGTGTATATATGGACGGAGATTAAAGTTTATATTATCAATAAGTTTTGGTGTCTATGTTGATTTAGAAGTCTAAGCTAAAAGCTCTTGTAAATTGATCTTGCATAGCACTCATGTATTGTGAATATATCTCCTGTCTGAGGATATTAGTTGCAAGCCTTGGCCTTGCTATAAGTTGAATTGCGTATATGCCTATGAATAGTTCCCTAAGCTTCAAGACTTGTTGATATAAATATGATGGTTGAAAATGGTGAGTATTAAGTGGATTAGAGTTGATTGAGTGGTAATAAGAATTATCTATGAGATAAGGAATTGTAACAATGTGGATGTGTATAAATTTATAATTCGGAATGGTTCTGTGTTATGGTGTTAGGTGGAGGAATTGATGACTCCAAATTAAGCTTGAAAATGAAGAGAGAGAGTTTGGCTTAGTTAGATTTGAATAGCCAAGATTGCAAATGCCTTGTGAGAATTATGAATTGAATCAAGTAAGTATGGTATTTGGGAAAAATAGTATTGCGGAGAAAGGGTGTGCAAAGCGTATTGATAAGCTTGAAAGTAAGGAGTTGTACAGCGTGGGGTCTAGTACTTTTATTTTGATATAAGACTGATCGACCTATGCTCCGTACTTAAACTTGGGGTCGAGTTATAAATACTTATTTCAATATATATATATATATATATATATATATATATATATAT
>NC_061114.1:211878763-211964777 GCF_002878395.1 Capsicum annuum | reverse complement strand
ATCTTCTGATGTGGTCCAATCTCACTACTTGAAGTTTTGTGAGCATAACCATTTCAAGAATGATTTATTTGCGTCGAAGCGAGTTATCAAATTCTATTTAGCCTTTGCTTTTGTTCCTGACCCAAGTATTAAGCCATGGGCCAATCATAAAGTGTCCCATGTATCAATTAGTATTATTCGGGGAGAACCGATCCCAAGAGGGAGATATTGTGATATCCCGAGTTTTCATATCCTAGATCTTTCATCTCTTTCTTTGTGAATGTGGATTTAAATCGAAGTTAATAATTTTTCCTTCATCCAACTCTTTTAGTAATAGACTCAACTATGTCGTTGTGATTATCATGAGCTTATGTGTCGGAAAGTACTCCAAATCTTAGAAAAATATAAACTTGTTCATCAAGCTATTTTAGTTGTGTATCCTCAATTTTTCTTGTCTTCCTAACCCAACGAGCGACATTCGGGGATGAATGTTTCCAAGGGGGAGATGATGTGATACCCCAAGTTTTCCCGTTAAATATTTCACTCCCAAATGTGTCGAGTCATTAAAGTCTTTTTTATCTTTCCAAGAGTCCGTTAAGATCTTGGACGAAAATGTGTTGAATTCTGTTCTTTATTGTGATTAATAATTTTTCTGTGTGGAATTTCTGGATATGCAATCCGTCATCGCATAGAGCATCGAATAAGATTTCCAAAGATATGTGGATCATCCAAAACGGACACTCGAGCGATGAGTTATGATCATTCCGATCTAACCGTGAATAGTGGTGAACAGTAAATGTGCAGGAAAAAAATACTGAGGCTAGGTGAATTTTAGGGTCAAATTCAAATGATCATAACTCCTTGTACATAATGATCTAGATGAGCTACTATATATCAAAAGAAAGCTCTGTGAGTCCTCTTTCTAATGAAATTAGTTTCATCCAATTTTCCCATCGGAGCAAAAAGTTATGGTCGATCTACTTCAACCTATCAAAACAGTCCACCAAAGGACAGATTTGACATTATTTGATTTTTAAGGGTATTTTGGTCATTCCCACTCCAATCCATCCGGGTAAACCATGGATTTAAGTCCATTAAAAGCATTCAATAGCTCATTTTTCTCCAAAATTTCCTAAGGCTCAAACCCCAACCCTACTACTCCAAATTTCATCCTTCTATGTCTCTTGATTGAACCGTAGAAATTTCAAATTGATTTGGGATTCGAGTTGATCATGTTAAGGGCTTAGAAAAGCACCCTTTATTTTCTTGAATAAAGTTCCGGAGTCAGAAGTTCATATTCATCCTCCATTTTTAGATATGTGGGGCTTTGAACAAGAATAATTCTTCCGTTCTTGTGCCCATTTCTTTAATTTTTATTATGGATTATTATGAGTTTGGCAAATGAATTTATTTCCAAGATATCCTACCATGAGATTTTGATTATGTATATATGTAAATTGTTCAAGCTTTCCAATTATGATTATTTAATGGATTCATATGGTTCTGTAAGTTGAATTATGTCTAAATAATTCGATTATGAACTTATAAAGATTTGAATTGTAAGTTTTGAATCACATGAGTATTTGACTATTTTCATTCTATGAATTGAGATTTAATATTGGGATTCATGGTGTTCTATCAAGAATTGATATATTTTGAACATGTATCCACGTTTTAAGTTCAATATTGAATTATTGATATTTTCAAGTGTTTTCGAGCCATGTGTCAAATTTTGAGCTTCCTTATGATGATTTGAGTTATTGGGTATATTGATATCGAAGTTGCAGTGAGTCTTGGTATTTTTCGGATGGTTTTGATGAGTTAAATTATTAAAAATATTACGTATTGAGTCTTCATATCCTTGTCCAAATGTCGAGTCGGTTATAGTTTAATGCATTGATACCTTGTTGATGTTGAGGAAGATTAAAATGTTTGAGTTAAAATGTGTTGAGTTAGGAATCCAAAAATTGATATGATTTGATAAATGAGAAAGAGATTTAATTTGGTCTTTATGATAGACCCTTGTGATGTTGTGGTGGATTTCCTAATGCGTTCTGAGCTTGTCGGGGAGTAGTACTTAGCACCAAAAGGGAAATTTGGTATTTCCCCAAACCTATGTGCCACCGTAGGGTTGTTTGATGATGATATTATTATCCAGAGAGACCGATTGTGATTATTGCAGTTTTAAGGTCGTACTCCCTGGCAAAGAGTATGACGCTCCCGCCAATCGGGGTTTCAAACGTTTGTATTCCACTTAGATCACGTGGGGTTGTCGGTTATAGGAAACTCCCGTGTCCATAAGTTTAAGTTTCTTGAATTACCGAGTCACTCCGAGATTTGAGTCAAAGAGTTGAGATGTTTATGATGTTTTATAGTCATTTATGATGATTTATAATTACCTATGATGATTTTTGACGATATGATAACTTATGATGATTTGGGATGATTTATCATAATTTATAATTTATAATAATTTACGTGGACTATGAGATTTTATCATATGAACTGTTTATTATGAAATTACGAAAAGTGTGATTTGATAGCACTCAAGCCAAGTAAGTCATCATTGTCCGTATGTATGTTTTCATGAAATTAATTATACTATTTATATTGTTGCATGCACCCCCACATACTCAGTACGTTTCAAAGTGCTGACCCATATATTTTCATGGGCTACATTCTTTTCAAAATATAGGTACAAGCTGTAGCACACATATCATGTTCAGCTGGGTCGCAGCTCTCGATCGGTAGGTGATTAGTCCTTTTGATTCAAGAACTTGAGTTGTTCAGATTTAAGGTGTATTGTATTTTCTGTATTCAGTTGTATTGAGTAGGGGTAGTTGGGAGTCATAACCCGGCTATCTTTGGTCAATGCTAGTAGAGGCTTCATAGATAGTCACTAGTAGTCAGTGTATTCAGTTTTAGATTTGTATATATATGAGCAGAATTGTGACCGTGTAAATTTACTTTCATGTTGGTCAGACTAAGTTATGGGTTGTTTCTGCATTATTCCTTCTATTTTATGTATTTTATTCAGTTGCTTTGGGTTATGCCAGATGAAGGGTTAGCTTGGGGTCACTTGTGACCTTAAGCACCATTTGACGTCTCGGGATCTAATTTCGGGGCGTTACATAATGTTTTCAAGCTTCTACAATAACGAAGCGGTCTTTTTCCAAGGTTCCCTTGGGTACCTCAGGAGAGTCTTCGCTAGTGAACCGTTGCAGACATAAAGTGGTGAGGTAAAAGAACATCTTTTGCTGCCACCGCTTGAAGTCAATACCCGAAAATTTTTCGGGCTTCTCCGCCGGTTCCATTGTTGGCGAAGCATTTGTGCGACTTAATGTGGCAATATTAGTTGCCCCCACAGACGTTGTGACATCCATTATTTGACTTTCAGTTGCCATTTTTCTGTCACCACAAGACAAAAAATACTTAGTATTTTCAGAATACTACTTATAAAAATTAAAATTTTTCTTTCCTTTGTTTCTAGTTAACAATGAAGTTTTTATGACTTCCAATTGTCAACCAAATGATCTTTAACTAGTGACGAAGTTTTTATGATTTTGAATCACTAGTTAAGTTCAGGCGGAGTAGAAATTTAAAACTTTAATCTCCAAAAACAAGAAATACAAATTCTGTAATAGTAATGATTTTCTAATATTGTTATTTCGTTTGTACTTCGGGTACACAGAATCTGTATATTACAACACCAACTTTAACTTGAGTTCAAGTATAAACAAGAACGCAATGAAGTATATCAAATACCCTCAACACAAGATCAAAATGACCTTTCCAAGAGGTGTATTTTATTTTGCAGAAATTAAGATGAAACAGAAAATAGCCAAGTCATCTGAATTCACGGATTTTCCTTAAGGAAATAATCCCCCTCACTGTACCCGAGGTTGTGGAATCCCCCCCCCCCTCCCCCCCAGGATAAAATGGCTAACAGACCAATAGTAGCGGTACCTCTAATGGTTGGAATATCTTCGAACTCACAGAACGTTTTGAGTGATCACACAGAATATTTTTGAGACAAGAAAAGAGTTTTTAATTTGAAAATTTTGTACTAAACCTGTGGAAGAAACCAGTTTTATATAGCCACAACATGCCTCTTCTGAAAAGAGGCAAAGGTTCATCTAAAAGGTATAACCTTTTCTGAAAATTCATGTCCATTCGTCCAAACAATGTGACTGTTCTGAATAGGCATGCCATTTCATGAATAAGTGCTTCAGTTCATCGAAATAATGCATCAGTTCTGAAGCAGTGCATCAGTTTACTGAAACAGTGCATCAGTTTACCGAAATAGTGCCTCAGTTCACCGAAATAGTGGCACCAAAGTGTTGCATCAGTTCGAACTTCTGCATGCATGTATAAATGGAGTACCAAAACCAAAAAATATTTTACTGCATTTTTTGTATTTTTGGATTAGATTTCTGTCTGGATTTCTTTATTTCCATCAAATAAACTTTGTCCAAAAAGATAGATCTCATCAATCAATCATTTACCAAATCCAAATCCGAGCGACGACGACGATGCGAGCCATCTCTTATTTCTTGTCTCACTTATCATGTGGGGTAAGTGTTCTTATTATAAACACTCCAAAGTTCCCTTCTCCCACCAATGTGGGAGAATTAGTGAACTTTTCAATTTGGAGTACACTTTCTAAATTGGATGTCTCCTTTCCTCCACCATTTTCCATTCTCCATTCACACTTCATACACACTTTGAATCCAACAGATACTATCCCTATCAACAACCATATCCTTGTTTGGGTGATCGAGGGCTTTATCTTAATTTTTCTTTTCCAGCACTATCGCTCATCGATCCTCATATTAAGTTGCCTTTTTGCATTATACCAACGAGGTTTTGGCTTGCAAACAAGCCAATAATGTTTATAATTTCCCAACAATGGACTTGATACCCGTGCTCTTGAGTCTCTGCATATAGGTTAAAAGTATCTTCGAAGAAGCTATATGCCAAATAGCCCATGGATTGCCGCCTTAGATGCATCTACTGCAGCATTGCCATTTCCCCGAATCACACCAAATTATAAAATTCTATAGAGTCATTGAGTAGTTTGATCAACTAGTGTAAATTGAAGAATCAAATCTTGTTGCTGGAAAATAAATACCAGGCTCTTGTAGTGGTTGAAACAAAGTCCTGAGGTGATCCTTTTGTTCTCCCAGAATCTTAAAATAAACACTAACATAAATCAATAAAAACTGGCATAAATCTCTTCCAAAATATCCTGAAAACCATATCCATTTAGTCCATGAATGTTAATGGAGTATGGACAGTTCAATGATTTCACAAGGAAATTATAAGTCGTCTATAGAGTTTTGGAAACTACCGTAGGATTATCCTTTTCAGGTTCTAAGGCTATGATAGTCTATTGAAAGTCAATATAATAAAAGTAAGTGTTTACCTATAACTAACCAAGCAGATCATCTATACAAGAAACTGGTTATTTATTCCATATTGCCTTGTTCAAAAGTTAGCAGTCTATGTACACTCATACAAAATTGCCTTCTTTTTTGAAAGGTATTTGTGCACGACTGATTCTATAAAGTCCTCTCAATAGGTCTGACTATTATTTCTTTATCTCTCCCAACTCCACTAGTTCCATAAGTACGGAGGTATTGATATGGGCTAGAGTCGGGTGTAAAATCATTACCGAATTCTCTCCCCATACACGTGGTTATCGTGAAAATCCATAGGAAACATATCATCTTATTCTCTCACTAATGGTACTCCTCCCAACTTGGTGTATGATATCTTGCATGCCTTAATATAAATGTCATGACCCGAGACTACCCTCTAATTGTAATACGGTGCTTAAAACCATAAGTGATCTCAAGCTAACCTATGTACTGGTATATTGCTTGAGCAACTGATTTAAAATGTATATAAAAGCTAAATTTGTTGAGCGAAAGCATAATAATTAGAAAATCTGAATAGATATGACACTGTAAAAGTTTACAACATGATAAATCTAAAGAAGAAACTTGAATTACATATAATGAATCTGACTGACTATCTATGAAGCCTCTACTATACTGACTATAGGTAGTCGAGAAATGACCCCCAACTATCCATGATCAATACATAAGAATAACTAAAATAAAAATACAGGCACTACAACTGACTTGAGTCCCAAAATAAAAGAACTCATCACCTGTTGGCTGAATGCTGAGAATTGTCTGACCTTGGTGTGTGGGCTACATCTGGTATCTACATTACAAAGGAGTGTAGCCAAAAACGCATATTATGGTTAGTACTTTGGAATGTACTACGTATGTGATACATGCACTAAATCATGAAAAATACTTAATGTATACTTTAAAACTAAAGACATAAGCTATCTGCTGAAGCATACATTTAAATCATGGTTGTACATAAAAGTTGTTAGACATAGTGAAATTTCTAAATTATGAACTGAAAATATTACTGCAAGCTGGAAAGCAGTAGAAACATGAGTACCATATGTAAATCTCAAGTTTAAGCTGAATCGGTTGCAAAACCATACTAAGGATCATGTATAAAAAATGAGCATGAATGCATCAACATGTAAAATGAAAGCAAGACCAAGTAAAGCATGTGCTAAAATAATCTGTAAAATTGAATAACTAATAAAAAGAACACTTGGTCATGCAAGCCTAAGCTAATGTGGTCTGAATACTGAAATGAAACTGTGGGAACTAACATTTAACCGACATGCCCCAATCTGAGCTAATTAGGGTCAACCGGTAGCCCAGTTGGAAGGGTGTTAAAACCTTTCCACGGATATTGACACTGATAGTGTGGATCCATAAAGCTGATGTCCTGAAGGACTAGGGTGTCACCGTCAACTGGTAGGTTCCCCTAAAAGAGTATCAACCCTCTACTGATAAGAAGACCTCTTATACCTATGCTGGTTATGTAGTTCTGGAACTCAAAGATTACTGCTAAAGGTCTTATCCTTGACTGGCAGGAAAGACTTTATCCCTAAATTTGCTTAGTACTAAATTTTAATCCCAACTGAATTGACATGAAAACATAAACTAGTACATTCACTGATAACTGGTTTGCTCAAATTTGGTATTCTAAAAATATGCATAATTTGAAATAATCATGAACATGATAACTGATGTATTTAGCATGATATAATAATGAAGAGTGCTCATTACGAAAAATGTTTTCGTCATGGTATAAATATGGTATGAATAACTTAAAATCTTAAAAACTGTAGCATGCTTGATCATCTAGGTATCGGGTGTTCATAACCCACCAACATTGAAAAATATAATTAAATACAATGATTTCAAAGTAATGACATGATAAGAAATTTCATGACTTAAACTCAAGAATCCAAAAATTTCATCAATGTAATGAATTATCATTATTAAAGTACGGAAGAATTCTTGAAATTATGAGGGAACACTATTTCATGGTTGATTCAAGAATTACATGGATGAATCATGAAATTTATACTTTTCATGGAACCCTAGTTTATGGAATACATAAAATTCATAAATAAAAACGTAATTTTTGGGTATGAGGATGAAAGGAGATCCTCATTGAATACCCATAGACCTGAATTTCTTGACTTCTTCAAGGAAAGCATGAATTTGGATCCTTGGAAGTTGAGTTCTTGAAGAAGAACCCTTATTTGATGTTCTTGAGGATTTAGGAGAAGAAGGATTGTGTAATTGATGTGTTTTGAGGTTATGGGGGGATCAATTCACGTTACTATTAGTTATAGGATAGTTTATGACATAAATGACTTGTTAACCCTTGAAAAATCGAAGAGAAAAGCAAATTTTAGCATTTCTGAACATGGTCCATGCCACGGTGCTTATCGCAAACCCTCACTAGTTCCACATGAAGATGCACATAACTTTTTGCTTGGGTATCGGATTAAGGCAAAATTGAATGCATTGGAAAGAGGACACATTTATATATAATTTGGTGGGATTTGAGCTCCAAAATTTCATATATTCCAGAAGTTATACATGATCAAAGTTTACCCTTATAGGATCGAATATCAAAATTTGGTTGAATCAAAAGCTCTTAACTCAACTTTGCTCTAAGTGTATCCTATGACCATTTTCACCTCATAAGCCCTCTCCACACTAGGATCATGATAATGAAACACATATTCATATACAAATCATTAGATTAGAGCTTATACATGTAGGAACAACGGTTTAAATTCTATCCCAAAAATGTGGTGTGTTACCATAGATAAGATATAATAACATTTCTTTTCACATACCACAAAGCCCTTATAATAAAAGATATAACATCACCCATCTGTTTAACTCCCTTTGCCTTCTTTCTTGTTTTCTTGGAAAAATGGTTCCATCAGTTATTCCAAACTACCATCTCATCGTGATATGAAAATATTTTGGGAAGACGATAATCTGTTCATCGCCCACAACATACCAAAATAAATCACATAAACACAATTTGATTAGTTATGGCATCCATTTTTTCAACTTGAAACAGACAAGCATGTTATGTAACAACAACAAAAAGACCATTCCACCGGATTACCGATCAATAAAAGTTTGCCAATAGCTGAAGTGCTCATAAGTTTTAACTTATTGTTTCATCCTAAAATTCTCATACCAATATTCTTAGTTTTTTGGGCCTTCTTGTATAAATGCTTGGTTGCTCATTTATCATGTTATATATTTCAATCTTTGTAGAAATATCCACTACCTCCAAGTAGATTAAAGTTTCATGTATGAGGTTGTTTAAGGGGCTAACCAACTTTTCAACAAGCTATTAAACCTGAAACACTTCGTTAGAAGGTAAGTAGTGATCATATCTAGCTTGTTAAGAAAATCTGGAGTAATATATCGACGCAATATGTCATCTGTAAATATTTTATATACACCTAGGGGTGGCAAATGGGAGGGTTGGACTGAAGTTGGGAGGGTCAAGATGGGCTGAATAAATAATTGGGCTAATGCCCAACCCTGCCTAAATGCATTTGGATCAAGATGGGCTGGGCAAGATGGGCTAAACTATGGGTCATGGGTTATAACCCAACCCGCCCAAATACAAGTTTAACCAAATTAAAGACGCTAGGATTGATCTGCAACTTACAATTAAAATTATTACAACTTACAAATTACAACAACAATGTTTCATTCCCCAAAAAGCAATTTACAAGTTACTCCCTCTCTTTATTATGGCAAAATAAGTTCCATTTGAGTTGATTCAAAGAGTATAAAAGATTACATATATAAGTATTTAAGACAGCAAAATAAGTATGAATTTTGAAATATATATGTAAAATCTAGGCAATCACTACTAGATTGTGGTATACAAAAACTATAAAGAAAAAACAAGCACCAACTCTAGTCTCCAGAAGAAGAAAAAGATCAGCATAGCATTCATGAAGATGTGACCCTCGAATTCAAATCAAGGTCTACTCCCACTTATACTTCTTTTGTAATAGTAGATATTCATATGAAAGTATTACCAAAATAGTAAATAGCATTTAAGTTCATATAAAAGCACATTGCATATAAACTTGAATGAGAAACATGTCAAAATACTTATTTCTCAAGTAAGTGAAGAACTTTCATAACATTAGTAATCACATCTCAAGTAATGATAAATATGTCTTGAGATAGTGGAAACATCTCAAATAACCATTTTAGTAATCCCATGTGCAATTTCAAAGCATTTAGTAACTCTTGTTTCATCAAAATCATGTATAAAATATGCAAGTTAAGAAACACAAATCATGGTAAGGTTACTACTCACAGTACTCTTGTCGAAAAATCCAACATATTGCCTCGAGAAATCTGTACAACTTTCTTTGTCTATCTATAATCACATCATATCGATCTTGTATTAGTTTCCTCATTTAGGATAATTTGTAACTAATTTAAAAGGTTAGACCCTCAGGATTCATGATAACTTCTCAATTCTATTAAAGTATACTAACGTGTTCTAGGGATTAACTTAAATACATCTATAGTTTATCCATTAAAGCTCAATCAAATAATATATTTACCAATCCATAAATCATCTGTGTTTCTCTCACTTTTTTTAATCTTATGTTCACAAACTTATAATCCTTTCCAAATTTTTATTCTAAAACTTAACCCAACAAGATTTCTTATATAATGGTTATTCTAAGCAAAAGTAAGAATCTTTACCTTGGCAAGTTTATGAAGGTTCTTCAATTTAAATCTCTCCATTTCTCTTGTTTCCTTCCTCTGTACAGAATTTCCACAATGAACTGAGGATTAAAATCTATTCCTTGTTGCCTCTTTTAAGATTCTGATCAAGTCTATTTAAATTATTCTCTTCTTTGCTTTGTCTATTGGATTTCATCCATCCCATTCATAATTCCCTTTCATTTTTTTCCCTTTTGAGGTTAAGTGCTATTTAGTGACAAACAAATCCAATAAGTTATCTTCTAGTTGTTTACATGTGCATAAATATTCCCAAGGGCTACAACCCATATTTTTCTTCCTTGCTATATCTTTGGTAATTACTTAAATAACCTCACTCAATATGGGGTATTACAAAAAGCCTCGAGACCTAAATCAAGGGCCACACTACCCTAAAATCAACATTTTGGAGTTGATGGTGCTGTTAGACTTCTCATCCGAGGTCAACTACTAGGATTTTTGGTCTGAGACCAAATCCTAAACAGCAAAAGCTCTAAAATAGAGAAATGAGCCTAAAATCCAAATAAACTGTCTGATCACAGAATCGACAGTTTTGATAAGTCATAAATAACCTATAGCCATTGAGGGAAGGCTCAAAATACTGGAAATGCACAAAAATCAAGGAAATAACCTAGATGGTCATTACAATATCCACTACTAAAAGGACTTTTATCCACGAATGTCAAATAATAGAAAGATCATCAAAACGAAAAGACGAGGTACTGGGTCCGTATGCTTCGAGTACGACTTCTCAAATAACCTCTAAAAAGAGACAATAGTTCCAAGGGATTTTTACACTAGTATCCTTTTTCAAACCAACTTCCTTACTTCACTCCTCAAACAACCAAAACTCGACCCCAACCACCAAAATAGCTCCTAATTGAACCGAGGAAGGCTGACGAATGCTAAGCCAAACTAAGAGACACTGGTACCACACTGATACCAGCACAACCAAATGAAGACTCGTCTAAGACAAAGGAGAACCAAGGCATGAGTCATACAACCAGCTCTAAATCAAAATATAACCTTCCTTTGCCTTTCCAAAGCTGTTATCCACTCCAAACCAAGTAGAAACTCACTCGAGTCTTGTCTGTGCAATACCATTATGCTAACCTTAAAGAACTAAAGTTGATCCACTAGAAATCCATAATGGTAACCGTAAGAATAAGCCCATAAGGAGCTACTTGGGCACATATATATAGATAATGTTGCAAGTGGTCTAGATAATTATTGAAACTGCTATCTAGGAATGTGAAGCACAACCACTTACTACTGAATAATCCGCTCTAGGATGCCTTACTAGCTAAGAATAAAATCGAGCTGAATCCAACTCAAGCATACTACTTCTGCTAAGTAGATCATCCAAAAAATCCCTGCAAACTGAAAATTGAGGTCAAGACTGAAGGAACCGTCACTGTCCCAATGGGCTACCATCTGAACACCTATCCACCACTATACAACTGAACTGAAGAAGATCAAGTAGGTAGACATAGAGAAGGTTTAGCCAGCCAATTGATGAAATTCCAACTAACACAAATCTAAAAATGAAAAATGCACCCAATCTCTACAACTTCAAGCTAAATCTCAACACCAAAGCTGAACCTCCTTATCTTAACTATCCAAACCAATCATATAAATGGAGAAGCATCCACACTTCAAATCTATCATAACCTCCAAGCCACCATTCCAAGGCGCAAAATCAGAAACTGAGCCAACAAGTCTAAACTAAGGTCAAATACTCAAATCAACCTTACCATCTAATTCAGACATATCCTTACTAAATTATGTCAGAATCAAAACCGAAATGTATCTAAAGAACAAAATCACCACGAAAGATAAGTCACCAACTAAAAATACTAGTAATAAACTCCATATTTGTTGGAGGGAATGAAACACCAAAACATACTTAAGAACTCATTAAGGCTGCAAATCACACTAGTAATAGCAGAAACTCTGGAAACTCAGAGAAATACAACCTTTGTTAGAAAATGGTCAATCCAATACTCCATCTAGGCAATGGACACTCAGTTCACCAACTTAGGAAACGGTCATAGGAAGTATCACCTATCTTCAAGTCTCTAACTCTACTAGAAAAAGAACCACATCATGGAAAGAACAAAGTATGCAACTCCAAACCAATACCAAGAACATAACATTACCAAGAGATGAACCCGGAAAACCTAAAAAACTAATCTAAAACCTCTCGACATCAACATTAAAACCACTATCAGGCAATGAACTAGTCAAATAAGAAGAATAAACCCTAAAATTAGTCAACCTCAAAAACAAAATACACAACCTAATCACCAACTCTAAAACCACAACAGAACCATGAAAAGCCAACTTACCTTTAATACCGTAATATACTCCATAACCAATCTAGCATAACCAGTAAAATAGGAAAACGACCAACCTCACCTCGCTACCAGAGAGAAATCATCCGACCAAGCTATAGACACCTAAGCGAATGATTAAAAACCATAAGAAACGGAATTCTAACTAAATAATACTAGACTAATCAACTAGCAAGAGAGAATCAATAATCTCAATAAATGATAATAATAACAATAATATAAACATCAATATAAGGAATATGCAAAACCAAAAATGAAATCAATAGCAAGTACCACTATAGGGACATAAGAAGGCCAATATGCCAAGATAAATGGGAAACAAACCCAAATGCAACACCCATAGGGAGAAAATATGAATACAAATATACTATATCCACTGCTACAAGAAATCATCTATAGATTAGTCATATAATTATGAACTCTATATCAAGGTACACAATAACTAATATAAATTTACCACGATACATAATCATCGATGGGTACAAGAACCCCTAATATACACAAATAAAGAGGTAAAGGTAGGAAATAAAATCACACCAATCATGGTGGAATCTGAAGTCACATGCCTAATGTGTCTAAGGGAGAACAAAATTTGATCGGTTCCAAACTCATACTGAGCATCTGAATCATAAAATAAGATGTTAAGAATAATGCCCGAACTGAAGGTGCCATAACACCATGCGATTGATCTAAATAAGATGAACAAATACTAATCCCATATCAGGGACACTCTCTAGACCAATGACCGATCATTCTAAAGTCATAGCAAACCACTACTGCTCTAACCTAGTGAGGAATACGAGATGATCCTAACTGGCTAACCAACTAACATGGAGGGCACTCTATACTGAAATGATCATCCTCCCCACCATTATAACACACCTCAAGAATCCTAGGATAGAGAGGAATATATACTAACTCTGGTTGAACAACCAACTCGTGTTTGGGACACTCTCTAGACCAATGTCCCATAGCACTACAACTAAAAAAATTATTAAACTACCCTGAGATGCTTCCCCTGCTGATCTAGAATGACTGCTATGGCCTAAAGACCCATACCAAATATTATAAAAGGTCCGATGAGAACTCTGTCCTCTATAACTACCACGACTAACCTAAGAACCACCCATAGCCAAAAATATTACATCATAACCTCCATCAGAAGGATCCTCATTCTCAAATAGAATACCAATAGCACTGTACTAATGACATGGCCTCTTATCGTAACCTCTATAAGTCCGAATACATGCTCTCTTTGTGTCCTTCGCATGGTCAACAACCTGAGAGAATGAAGAACCAACTGCTATCAAATGCTCAAATGCTAAATAGAGTAGCAATGCTAATACTTTGATAAAACTGAAAACTATAACTTATATGTTTCCATAAAGCACAATCTGAATAAAAATGTGAGCCTTTATACTTAGCCTTATAAAAGATATTCTATCATTCTTTTCTTTTGAAACTTAAAGACTTTGGAAGCTTGGGAGATCTTGGAACTTTGGGACTTAGGGACTATAAAACTTTGGGCTTGGGAACTTAGGACTCTGACTTGGGCTGACATGGAGTCCAACGTCTGGCCCACGTTGGGGAGAGTTGTTCTACCCTTGCCATTGGGATAGAACCTTAACTTTAGTGATCACTATCTTAGCCCACTATTGGCAAATCAGAAACCTACAGTGGCACGTAGTTCTGGGGCATGAAACCTTAGAATCATATTCAACTCGGTGCTAAATACTACTTCCATACTTATTCCTCAGAACTTTAAGGAAATCCACCTTCAAATAGAACAAGGGTTTGTAATCAAAACCAATTAAGCTTTTCTTTGCTTTAAATCATGAACTATATGCAAATATGGATTCCTATCTTATATTATAATCAAAACATCAGTTTTTCCTTTTGAAAGCACTTATCAAACTTGTCAATAAAACTTGAGACCATAATCTCCTTATAACATAACTGATTGTACTTTAGACTCAAAGTAATAGGCTTTAATTCATCAATAATCATACTTAAACTTCTTGCTCAAAAATCATCTAAAAAGGTTTCAACAATCTCAATCAAAATAGTGGAATATAACTCATAATATGATTGTCATGAATTCAACCATGGAGGTATGTAAAAATATTACAATTGAGGTCTTAAATATCAAGAAAATTGCATAACCAAAGATAATAAGAATTGGGTATCACCCAAACTTTAATTTGACGGAAAGTCATACGAAATCTAGTAAAATTTGTAATTAAGATAAAAAACTTGGGCACAAGGATGAAATTTTATCCTTGTTCAAACCCCACATACCTTAGATGATGAACTAGATGAAGAAGCTTGCTCTTGATATGCTATTTGTGCTTTTGAATGATGATTCTTGAAATTCTTGGACTAGGAACTTTGAATCTTCAACTAATTTAGGAGATGAATGGTGGAATTTGAAGATTCTTGAGGTTGGATACTAGAGCTTAGGGTTTCTAATTGAGAGAGATTGATGAAGAATGAGCATATTTTGCTTAATAATGCCTTTAATTGTCTGTTTTCATGATTTAGGGATGTGGGCAAAAAGATTAAACTGCCCTTGAGCTTTATAACTGGGATACTGTTTAAGGCTTCACCGTGATGTGGCGAATGATCCATCGCAATACCCACCGCGACGTGGTGTAATCTCGTTGAGCTACTAGTTTGTGACAATTGTAGATTTGGGGTTCATTACGATGCGGTGCAATCGCGATGACCCACTAGAAAATATCAAACATGGATTTGACCTCCACCGCAATGCAGTGGCCCGTCCAACGGGAACACTGCTTAATAAAAACGTCCTAACTTCTTCACCGAGTGTCGGTTTTGGACGAATCTTATATTGATGGAAAGCTTATTCAATTTCCTATATAATGAAAAGTTAAAATCTATAGGATTTCTTCAAGAAATAAACATCATTCATTTTAGAAGCTAATGCTTGACTTTTTAGGAACAAAAAAAAATTTAGCTAGGAAACTTCGAGGTATTACAATATCTCCCCCTTTGAAACATTCATCCTTGAATATGGCTGGTTAGGCTGAAAATACTATGGAAACTGAGGAAATAAACTATCATGCACAACTGAAATAAACTGTCAGGCTGAATCTCAACATAGTGAGCCATTGGACTGATTTGTGAGTGCATGAACTTACATGAAGACAACTATATAGCTAAATCTAAGACTTGGAAAGAACTGAATAAAGGAAAACTTTTACCTTAGACTGAACCTAAGTTCGTGAAAAAAGATGAGAGGTTTATGACATGAAAAACTTGGAGTACTCAGCACCCCCTCCTTGGGATCTTTCGTCCCTGAATGATACTGATTATGTTGAGATACTAAGAAAAGACTGATATGATACACTGGATACTTATGAACCGAATAGTGACTTAATATCTGAAGCTGAAACTGATGCATGATACATATACTGAGCTGAATTTTCTATGTACATAAAGTAAACAAACTACCTCTTGAAATGCCAGTACTTACAAGATTTCAAGTAGTAAGACTAAACTAAATCAAAAAATGGAAAACTATAGTAATTTGTCTGTCTGACAGTCCAAACTGGATTGCTGGCTATACGGACCGAATCTTTCTGAATGCTCACACCCAAAAGAGGTGTTTTATTTAACACTCTTTCTAGGGAGTTCTAACAATATTAGGGGGAGCAAAGAACTTTGGGCACAATTTGAACAAGACATCTGTATAAAATACTACAACATTGTCATAACTCTGTAGCATGGAACATAGACCTATAAGTTATAAGTCAGGATAGAATTTTTTGGCCTTAAGCAATGCAACTTCTTACTTTCAAGATTATCAACTCTTCTCAAACACTCTCTGAACTACACTATTCCCCTCAAATACCATACTTTCTTAATTCAACTCATAGTTCCCACATGGCATTAATAAATCCATCTGCTAGAGTCTAACTTAAAGCTAACTCTCTCATCACTGTCAAGCCTAACTTAAAATAGAAAGGTATTGCACATAACACCAGTCTGAATCATGAATTCACACGCATCAGCATTTTCACAACTTCTCATCTCAAGAATAATTCTCATTACCACTTCAACAACTATAATCTACCTAGTACTAGACATTCACTAACGCGCTATGCATCCATTCGCATGCATACAACCACGACATTCAAGCCTATCTTCATAACTATATATGCACACCTAAACAAACACTCATAAAACATCTTCTTCATATCCTACAAACCTCTATCAAGAACAAATTCCATGCACTATTCTTAAGAAGACACACATAAAATATTCCCAACTAACCAAGTCATACCCAAAAAACTTCACCTTACTATTCCTCCATTTATATACCTACATAATATAAGCACACAACAATCTCCCCATAACACATTAAACTTTAACTAACCATGACATGTATCAAATACTTGGCCTCAATCATACTTTACCTTTACTGCCTAAGCTAAAATAAGCAAGGCACCATCTCTTATCAATAAGAAATGTTTACTCTCTCCCATCTAGATAACTGTTCACCACCACTATCTTGAATAAGAAAAGGTAACTGAGGGCCTAAAAATGAAGAAATATTATGTATAACTTGATACTCCATTGAGGCCTAAGGAATAGAGTACTTAACATCATGAACTCATCAAAGAGGTCTCTAAGGACATGCATGATATGAATTTGAATTTCACTAATCATTAAGAGTATTGCCTGAGTACTGGAACTGAGCATACTATAAAGCTTAAGTACATGAGTCATGAGCTGCATGACCTAAATTTGGAGTTCATAACTTATGGAAGGTGATTCCAACTGCTGAATAAATTGGAACTCCTTATTTTTAGGAACTGGGAAAGTACAAAATTATCTATCATATGCATGAACATGAATTATACTCATGGGACTGACATGCAAGGCATGAGTAGATGTCAAGATAACTGAAGTAAAAATACTGAAATAAGAATAGATGGGCATCAATTTCCTTTTTTAATGACCTATGATATACTGGCATCACCACTAGAATCTGCAAGTCTGACTTGGTTACTCATTTTATCATCTCCCTCTTAGTTTTAAGCCGTCTCTCTAAGTCTGGGAACTACTAGATAAACTTTGATCTAAACTGCAATCACTTCTCTCTAGAGTCTAGGATATAATCAATAGACATACAGCTATACTTACCCTGAAGGACTGCATCTGGAAGTGTACAACTCACTTCTAAAACTTTATTTAGAGATTCAACTCTACCTTCCTATAGCCTCATTAGTTATCATATAATAAATGGAACACTTGAAAACTTAAGACTCTTCCTGAGCATCACCACATCCTATGTTCACACCATCTGGAGCTTCAACTCTTATTTTTATTTGCTCAATCCACAAAGCTTTCAACTTAGATTCTAATGTTTAACATGAATATATCTAAACCCTTGATGAACTATCCTAACTTCCTTCATACTCTGCTAATATCACATCTCTAACTTATAACATCATAAACCTGTAATTCATAAGTTAACTGACAAAAACATCGTATACCACATAGCCTAATTCATACTTATCATTTCAAGGGTACTACTAACCATACTATACTTAATATATATTGAAAATAGTAAAGCCCTATATCATCTTGGGCACATCTCTACATCATACCTGCAATATCATACTAAATTGTGAATAAATAAACTTAAGCTTCTGCATACACTGTTCAAGCCTACTAGGTCACTTCCATATAACTAGCCACACTAACCAAGAAATCATTGCATCCACCTTGCTAATCATATACCATTCAAACTTAGTGTCTAGTTCTAGGCATGATTAACATCCCAACCTCATATACTAATCTCACTTGGAATCTATAGAATAAAGCACTAAGAAATGCTAGTCCACTAGAACTTTATCACAGTAATAACTGATTATAATCTTATGGCCTATATTATCATAATCCATTAACACATCCCCCTGATACACATCATTACTATTTACCCTTCTATACATCTAATTTACTATTATACCTCTATAAATTTTGGCTAATCTCCTTTTTGAAATCTCAAGGGAAGCCTAAATAATGATACTAAACCACCAAACACTTTATTAATATCCTATACTTTTCAAACACAATAAATATCATCAATAACTCCTTCCGTACTTCAAGCAAACAGCAATTCACCTTAACTAATAACTCTTTCTTCACCCTCTACTAAACTAGTAGATAAGGACACATCACCTTACATATCTCGATAACATACAAAAGTTTATCTCCATACTTTCTATCAATCATCATTCCCATCTTTTCTTGTCACTATTCTTCTATACCCATACTTCAAACTATAATAAGGTTCTACTATTCATAAACCATAACATTGATGTTCATAATATCCCTCAAATGCACACTTTATCTAACAATCTAGGTTCATACTATCTCTTCTCATGAGCACTATCCGTATTAAAAAGGGTTAATGGAAAATCTAAATACATATCTAATTCTGTCTCAACTGATCAACTCATAAGGATGAGGATGTAATTCTCAACTCAAGAAACTTAACACACTAGGGAGCTCCTCTCAAGCCCTTTATATATGGCTTTTAAAATTTAGGCTAGCACATCTAAGAGTATTATCTGAGGAGGAACTGGGTCTTACTAATTGTGTTTTCTCAAGAATAATACATAGATAGAGAAGTAAATATGAACATTCTGGATTCTGAGGAGGAATCTGAAAGAGCATATGTCTTGGGCTTAGTGTACAATTTTTATGAACATGAATAAAGCTCTTCAAACTTTGAAAGTTAAAAGCACTGATGGGATACTTTCTAACCTGCTTAAAATCCCATAACTATCTATGGGGACTGTCTGAAAAATCTCCATCTATAAAGATTTAAGCTTGACTATTTTTGATACCTTAAAAGTAAGGTAGAAATGGTCTGAGTAAGATGAGAATCTGTGAAATTTTCTTAGAGAACCTTTCTATAGCACGATATGAGACTTGAAAGAATAAAAACATTTCCTAAATGCCTTGTAGCCTCTTAAAGAAAAGTACAGGCGTCTTTGTACCATTCTGTAAGACTCTACTAGACATGGCTTTAAAGATACGTAGGATAGTTGAACCTGACTCTAATACTGTAAGACCCTGCAAAATTCTCTCATAGTCTGATCCTTAGGGTGGCATGTTCAGTGGTGTATAAATTCAGCCCTAAAAGGTTGAGAAGTGTCTTCCCTGCTACTAAATATTTTTAACCGTGTAGAATTTCCCTAATATCGACTTTTTTGGTGTAGATCATTGAATAAGATTTTCATTGATACCAATTTCATCAAAATCCGACATCAGACGAGAAAGTTATGGCCATTTTACAAAAAGCAATCGGAACTACCCAGGTGCGATGTACGGGTTGACGGCCCATCAAGCTCGCGATGGACTGACACCCAGACCTTTACAACCAAGGTAGTAAATCTCTTTTTTATCCCAAGTATGACAACCAAGATGATGGACCATCAGGTTTATGACGAACTATCGCAGGACCATTGTCGCTGAGGCAGTGTGGAATCATCCTAGCCATCTTGTGATGGACCGTCGGGTTTGCGATGGACCGTCGATGACACCATCGCATCAAGGCAGTGTGTTATTTTTTTGATCGATGTGTGATGGATGATCTGACCGACCGTCAGACTAAGCGACGGACCATCGCTTCGACCGTTGCAACCCCCATTTAATCTTTTTAACACATTTTAAAAAGGATTTTTTGGTCTTTTCACTCTTTTCAGCCCCTATTTATACGCGATCAAGGCTCACAACTTCATTTCTCCTCTTTAACATCAAAAGCTAGGGTTTCTACAAAATCAAAACCCTTCTTTCTTCTTCAAGAAAAATCAAGAGAAATTAAGAAATCAAGAATCTCTCCAAGAGCCTTCAAGAAAGAGTTTCCTAAGGTATGCAGATGTTGATTCTTGGGTCCCTTTCATCCAAGAAGCTTAAGAACCCTTTTCTAAATTTCAAAGATTCTTATATTTATGATTTTCATGATTCATGTTAATTGAAATTGGAGTTCATGCTATTATTAAGTTTTTGATTCATGTTTTGTTTATGAGGTTTCAAGCTTTGACCCTAGTATGTAATATTCCTATGATGTTCATGATAAACCCTCTTCAAGTTTCTTGTTAAGTGGTGTTTTCATGTCAATTAAGTGTAGAAATTGTTGAATAATCAAGGCATGCTCCCCATATGTTTGATAAAATGCTTATGTGAAAGAATTAGAGCCATTATAGCATGTTGTCTAGAAATCCACAATTATGTGCAAGCCCATGCATGCCAAGTGTTTGTTGAAAAGCCTTAGTGAATGAATTATGACATGATAGCATGAAATTCCCCAATTATATGCTCTTCGATACATGCTAAGACTTTAATAAATGCTAAGTGTTTGATGCAAGACCTTGTTGAATGGATTATGAGCCAATAACGTCTCCCTATACTATCACATGTTTATGATTTCAAAATGCTTGAAGATATGCTTTAGTGATTGTGATGGTGAATGAATATCCATGATCTTGATTATTCAAGAATGGCTATGTTTTACTTTTATGTTATCGAGTCCTGGGGGTATTTATACCCGATAAATTAGCTACAGTCTAGAGCCCGCATCAGTTTTCTCGATGATTTTTGTCAAGCCATGATTCTCAGAACTCAGTGAGTTATAGAACTCTGTACTCTCAGATAGATATAAAACTTAAGAAATCTCAGAAATCTCAATAATCTCAGTATTGCTAGTATTCTATCCCCAGTTTAGTACTCAGCTCAGATTTAGTACTATTCGAGTAATTTTTTCAGAGCTCTGTATCATTCAGTCCGATAACAAGATTCAGTAATATTTTGTCAGATATGGAATCAAGTGAATTTAGCTTAACCCAGTCGAATCATTCGAGAAACATGATCAGTATCAGATTTAGCTTAGTTTAAGTTCAGTTAAGAATCAGTTCAGAGTCTTTCAGTTGGGAGTAGGAGCTAAAACCAAGCAAGTGCAGGGATAGCGGCTTCCCGTTAGAGAGGCAGAGTCGTTAGGAGAAATTCATAAATTCTAGAACTACATATCTAGCGTAGGATGCAGGAGTCACCCATTAGGAAAAGGCTTAAATATTATACTTCCTTAGGCTTGACTTCCTGTAAGGGTCACCCATTAGAGAGGCTTGACCAAAATTGAGGTCTTTACCCATGCACGATATTGACACCCTTCCATCTGGGGTTATAGGTTGGACTGCACCAGTTCAGATTTGAGGCATGTCAGTTACGTGACCACTTCCACAGTTACAGTTTCAGTATCAATCTTTAGAGTAGAACTCAGAAATCAAGACTGTCAGATACAGTCACCTTTCTCAGTAAGCAACTTAGATAGTTCCATAGATTCATGGACCACCCGCTAGATAGGCCTGGTTCCTTATAAAGTTATTTAGTATCAGCATTATCAAATCCAGAGATCACCCGTTAGATAGGCTTGATCTTAGTCTCAAATTTAGTTGAGTAATCTCATTATCAGATCCAGAGATCACCCGTTAGATAGGCTTGATCTCACTCTCAAATTTATTTGAGTATTCTTATTATCAAATCTAGAGATCACCCATTATATAGGCCTGATCTCTTTCTTAGACGCAATTGAGTATTCTCATTATCAGATTTAGAGATCTTCCGCTAGATAAGTTTGATCTTAGATATAATATCTTCTTATCATTGATAGTAGATTTAGGGATCATCTGTTAAAGAGGTTTGATCTCTGATTCATTCAGTTGAGAGTAGCAAAATAAGAGTACAGTCATTGATGTGAGTTGATTCAGTTAATCAGCTTCAGTAATATCAATTTTTGAGATCACTCGCTAGAGAGGACTGATCTCAACTCTAGTACTCAGTTATCAATATCAGGAGATTCAGTTATTCAGTATCTCAATATTAGTAGTGAGTTCAGATGATAGCAAAGAAGTACTTGAGTTGCATTACTTCGAGTCATAATGATTTCAGTTATGATTTGTGCATTCAGGCATGTGTTCTTATTCAGTACTCTCATAATTATTTAGTTAAGTAATTGTTCATGCATAAGCCCTTGCATTTATCCTTACCTTATCTTTATACTCAGTACATTTCTATACTGACGTATTTATGCTATGGTGTTTTATTTGACACCATAGGTTCAGAGGCATGAGATCCAGAGTACCCTTAGCAGCTCAGTCCCTGTCAGCAGCACTAGACGTGGCAGTAAGTCCTCTTCATTAGAGGATGATCCTTATTTTATTATCACATCAAATTTAGTTTATTTTCAGTAGATGGAGTTAGTTGGGGGCATGTCCCATCAACTCCACAGTTCAGACAGTTTAGAGACTTTTCGAACAGAAGTATTAGTATTCAGTTTTTAGTTTTGAGTATTGTTAGATGTTTTGAACCTTATGGCCAGTTTTCACATTTATTATCTATATTATGCAGTGCTCAGGTATAGATATCAGTAGAGGGTTAACTTGTGTTCTTTGGGATCATGAGCATCGTGTGATGTTTCGGTTCCATAAAATTAGGTCATTACAGATACCAAGTTTGTAACTCCCTGAAAATCTATCCCGAGATGTTACATGGTGCTTAGGACCACAAGTGATCCCAAGCTAACCCTTATACTAGCATATCTTATAAGCAACTAAATAAGATACATAAATCTGAACAAAATAAGTGGAAGATACATCTTTAGTTGAATATGATCAATACAACTTTTGGGGAATGTTTACAATACTGCTTTATGTACAACCAAAACTGAAATAAAATACACAACTCTATTGACTGTCTATGAATCCTCTACTAGTACTGACTATTGGTAGCCGGGACATGACCCCAACTATCCCCAATCAATACGATTGAATAAAAGAAAAGATACTAAAATTATACTTCACTCGAGCCCTTAAATCAAAATAACCCATCACCTACTGACTAGAAGCTGTAAGCTCTCTGATTATGATGTGAGTGCTACAACTGACACCTACATTATGAGACAATGTAGCACATAGACATATATGTGGATCAGTACTTTGAGGATGTACTGAGTATATGGGGGTGTAATGCATAAGAAAACATCATTATACGTTAAAAAATTAATGCATGCTAAACGTAAATGACTCACATAAGGTGGAATGTCCAAAATACCAAAATCTGAAATCATGAATAGCAAATCATACTTTATGAATCTACTGAGTCATAACATTTAGTTCTAAAAGTTGTACTTGTACTTTATCGTTAAATCATGTTGGATAATTTTAGAAAGATCTCACGTTTGAATCTAAAGTCTGAAAACTGAAAACTATAACTTTTATCTTTCCATAAAGCACAATCTGAATAAATATGTGAGCCTTTACACTTAGCCTTATAAAAGCTTTTCTATCATTCTATTCTTTTGAAACTTAGAGACTTTGGAAGCTTTGGAAATCTTGTAACTTTGGGACTTAGGGACTATAGAACTTTGGGTTTGGGAATTTGGGACTCTGACTTGGGAGTTTCTTCTAACCAACATAAACCATATGAGCTGACATGGAGTCCAATGTCTTGCCCATGTTGGAGAGAGTTGTTCTACCCTTACCATTGGGATAGAACCTTAACTTTAGTGATCACTATCTTAGCCCACTATAGGCAAATAAAATACCTATGGTGGCGCGTAGTTCTAGGGCATGATACCTTGAAATCATACCCAACTCGGTGCTAAATACTACTCTCATAATTATTTCTCCAAACTTTTAGAAAATCCACCTTAAAATAGCACAAGGGTTTGTAATAAAAAACAATTATGCCTGTCTTTGCTTTAAATCATGAACTGTATGTAAATATGGATTTCTATCTCAGCTTACAATCAAAACACTAGTCTTCGCTTTTGAAAGCACTTATCAAACTTGTCACTAAAACTTGAGACCATAATCTCCATATAACATTACTGATTATACTTTGGACTTAAAGTAATAAGCTTTAATTCATCAATAATCATATTTAAACTTCATGTTGAAAAATGATCCCAAAAGCTTTCAACAATCTCAATCAAAATAGTGGAATATAACTCATAATATGATTGTCATGAATTCAACCATGGAGGTATGTAAAAATCTTGCAATTGAGATCTTAAATATCATGAAAATTGCATAACCAAAGATAATAACAATTGGGTATCACCTAAACTTCAATTTCACAGAAAGTCATACGAAATCTAGTAAAATTTGTAATTAAGATAAAAACATGGGTATAAGGATGAAAGATTTATCCTTGTTCAAACCCCACATACCTTATATAATGAACTAGATGAAGAAGTTTTCTCTTGAGATGCTATTTGCGCTTTTGAATGATGATTCTTGAAATTCTTGGACTAGGACCTTTTAATCTTCAACTAATTTGAGAGGTGAATGGTGGAATTTGAAGATTCTTGAGGTTGGATACTAGAGCATAGGGTTTCTAATTGAGAGAGATTGATGAAGAATGAATATATTTTGCTCTATAATGCCTTTAATAATTTGTTTTCACGATTTGGGGATGTGGGCAAAAAGATTAAACTGCCCTTGGGCATTAAAATTCGTAACTGAGATGCCGTTTAAGGCTTCACCACAATGCGGCGAATGATCCATCGTGATACCCACCGCGATGCGGTGGAATTGCGGTGAGCTACTGGTTTGTGAATATTGTAGATTTAGGGTTCATCGCGATGCGGTGCAATCGCGATGACCCACTATAAAATGACAAACGTGGATTTGACTTCCACTGCGATGCGGTGGCCCATCCAACGGGAACACTGCTTACTAAAAATGTCCTAACTTCCTCACCAAGTGTCAGTTTTGGAATAGTCTTATATCGATAAAAAGCTTATTCAATTTCCTACGTAATGATAATTTGAAATCTATAGAATTCCTCACGAAATTAATATCATTCATTTTAGAAGATAATGCTTGACATTTTAGGAACAAAAAAAATTTAGCTAGGAAACTTTGGGATATTACACGAACCCCCCATAGGTCCTACCTAGTAGCTGTGAGCTTGGTGAATGTATACAAAAAGTCATGTGATGGCTTTAGTCATTCATCCCATCCATATTGCATTGCATTTCACTTGCATACACTTCATGCATGTTTCCCTTAGTTTCCTTAACTTTTGAGTAGTTTCAGTATTTTCTTTATATACAAACACACACACACACATACACACATATATATATAAAAGTTTCGTTTCTATTTTTCATATATTTATTTATTAGAATTGTTAGTGGAGACGATGTGAGCTACATTTTGGAAATTTTTCTCTTGCAAGTGACGTACTTATAGTATATTTTACTTATCTTATTTTCTGCTTTGCTTAGTCGTCTATGATACCTACTAAGTATAAGTGAATCGTAGTTACTCCTACTATGCCCTCTCAGTACAGATCCTAGTATAAACACCTCTCGTGGTAGCTGATTCATGCTTATCTAAGATTGTGATTGAGGTATTGGGTTGCTCAGAGTCGACTTTCGGACCTTCTCTTACCTTATTATGTATTTAATTTGTTTTTGAAGACATACTTTATATTTTATTTGTATTAAGATGATGTATTAGATGATATACTCTTTGATGCCACTTCTTGTTTTTGTTATATTATGCTATTTAGTTTTTTATTTTGTTTATATCTGGTGTTGGTTTGACTTCATTTTGGAAGTATAGATTTCGTTATTTTTGTATTTCCTCTATAAATTTGAGTAATTAGCTTACTTATTAAGGCTGAACCATAATAAGTACCATCATGACCTAGTTTTTGGCTCATGACAGGTATATTCAGATTCCATTATAGATCAAGCTATACATGTCTATTTGGATGATTTCAAAGAGACTTCTCCTCTACCAAGAATAAATGCATACCGACTCATGGATTTTACTTCATTTGACTCGGTGATCTAATTTGCATCATTATATCCTTCAATTACTGTTGTATATTTGTTTTAATGCAAAGCATAGTTTTGACTATGTTTAAAATACCCAAACTCTTTTTATTGTCATTCAATGATTTTGATTGGGATTACTTGTGAACTGACTCAATATACTAATCCTACATGCTATATCTGGTCGTATAAAATTTATAATAAATATTAAAGTTCCCAACACTCTTGATAGCCTAATTGCGAGTCACTTTCACCTTCATTCTTTGGAAGTTCAAAGTTCACATCTGTTGGAGTCTTGGCATTATTGAAATCCAAATACTTGAATTTGTAAGTACATTTACAATGTAATGAGACTATGATAATTCTATTCCTTGTGTAGTTCCATGAATTCTTATTCCTAAGATCATATCGCCAACTCCAAGGTCTTTCATATCAAATTTGCCTGCTAGCAGTTTCTTAGTAGCATTGATGTCAAAAGTGTCTCTACTCATAATCAACATCTCATGAACATACAAAAAAATAATGGCTTTGTGATTTAGAGTGTCTTTAATGTACATACATTTGTCACACTCATTAATCTTAAATCCATTTGCCTACATAATTTGGTCAAACTTTGCATGCTACTGTTTGGGTGGTTGTTTTAGTCCATAAAGTGTTCTTAAAAAGTTTGCACACTTATATTTCCTTACCAAGAACTACCAACCCCTTAGGTTGTTCCATGTAAATTTATTCTCTAATTCTCTATTTAAGAAAATTATTTTTGAATCCATTTGATGAAATTCAAGAAAATATACCACATTTAATGCAACCGACATTCTAATGGATGTAATTTTTGATATTGGCGAGTATGTGTCAAAATAATCATAACCTTCTTTTTGTCTAAAGCCTTTAATGATAAGTCTTGCTTTGTATTTTTCAATAGTTCCATCAACTTTTATTTTTCATTTGATGATCCATTTTGAACTTAAAGGCTTATTTCCCAGAGGAAGATCAACCAACTTCTAATTATGGTTGTTAAAGATTGAATTAATCTCACCGCTATCAGCCTTTTTCTAAAAGGATGAGTCTGAACAAGACATGGCTTCTTTGAATGTTTGAGGCTTATTTTCAAGAAAAAATATTACAAAATTTGATATGAAGGAAGTAGATATCCATGACATTTACTACGACTTAAATTTTCTTAATTAAGAACGTTCTCCTTTGGTTCTTGTAAAGGATGTTTAGACCCTTCACTAGACCACATATATATAGTTTTTATATGAATAAATGTATTCAAAGAACTCAGCGTTATCTAATTTAGTTACCATTTTTGTCATGAATATCTGGATGTTTGAATTTGTGAACCAAAAATTGACATACTTTACTATTTGTAGTATATCCAATAAAAACACATTCTAAAGTTCTCACAGCCCGAACCAAGGCCTGGCCGTGATGGGTATCTCAAGTCCCACCCGGACTGGAGACCACCCCCTAAACCTAACCAAGTGAACAGAACATCCCCAATATTAGATCAATTCTGAACATATAACGAGATAGCATAGGAATAATCTTAAGGATATTTAAAACATGTCTATAACCGACAACTGGTAGCCGACCAAACAACCTACCAACATCACCCAAGTCCACAATAATCCATCAAAGTCTTATAACGAAAGGACCAAAGGCCAGTCTTGGTCGGGACATGCCCCCGACTCTGACAATGACAATGATAATGTTGATGATGATGAAAAATTTCAATTCCAATCTATGATAAAAATTGATGAAATATCTAAGTATTTCAGAGAATGCAAGCTCACCAATTCACCATAACGAATCAATAAACTAAGCTGATCTACCTAGCTCTGCGCGGGAAAATTAGAGGTATCATTGATACCTGCATCGCATGGGGATTCAACATCCAGAGATGGTTAGTGGGGTGAACACTAGTATGAAACTCAATGTCAAGTCCAATCATTTCAAATACCATATGAATTATATCATAATACATATATATAAATAATATACCGAGATAGGGAACAAGGCTTACATGAACCTTTAAAATCTTAGCTTGAATTGTGTAGCTCAACCATCATAACATAAGGCACCCACGGGCTATATAGGCCCAGCTCTTCCCCAATTGGTAGGGCCCTAGTGTGTGGCCGCACGAAATAAAGGTTATACATATGCACAACAGGGAACTCAAACCTCTAAGCATATCAAGGTGACACAAGTACCCAATCATGTAATCTAATATAGGGGGATCGAACCTCTCAATCATATGATAATAATAAGGGGGACTCAAACTACCTGGTCATATAGACCCCCGCATCAACAACTGCGATTTCTAGTGTTAGTACCTTGGGACCTCCACTTTTACGACTCAGATACACAACCCTCATTAAAGCCCAATTAAATAATTATTACACATTTCCATTCATTGAACCGTGACACATATTTAGGCATACATTATTGGTATCGTCATATCAACTATACTTGCAAGGTAACATCAACATACCAAAACAATTTCATTATTTTGGGGAAATTCTTAGCCCCTTTGGTTCAATTATGCATTAGCTTGGGGAATTACACAACCCCATAAGGTTTAATTAAAAGTCATTATGCTTTATTGACTTTTCATATTATGCAATGGTTCAAGAGTAGTTCAATATGCATACTTTTCATATTCAAAAATAGTTTCACAGTATAGGGTTGGGTCATTACCACTTCAAAAGTCACTAGTTGGGGGAAATCATAATACCGTAGTTTTTTCACCATACCCATGCACCCCACAAGTTTAAAACCACATTCAAAGCATGAATAATTGTACAAAATCATAGGAAAACATCATTCAACAACAAATATTTAAAACCCTCAACCCATGTTTCAAAACTATCATCAATACTAGATGAAAAACACCTGAAAAATATGTTTTTAACAAATTAGCAATTAGGGAAGAGTAACATGCCAGAAATACCAAGTTTCACAGAAAGAATCCAACCCTTGAGCCCTTGGATGACATACTTCTTGGAAATCCTAAGTATCTTGCTTGAGAGAAATTGAGAGAGTTCTGAGAGTTTTCAATTGCATTATGAATGATAAATAACCCCCCTTAAGTGCTTTATGATCATGGGGTTTTAATTGGGTAAAAAGGGAATTATCCAAAGTTCCCTCAAATTAAAAGCTAAAATTTAGTCGTCAGTGTCTACGGGTCACTATACGACTCGTAAGGTTTCATGATGACTCGCAACCGCGAGTCATATCCAAGACAGTCTTTAGGGCACACACACACATTGTTGACCCTATGACTCAACTGATTTGACTCCTAATGGGACCCTACGACTCATAGGGTTCAGTAGTAGTTAACACATTACCCATTTAGGGTATACATTGGACATCCTATGATTTCCACACCACGACTTATAACAAGTGCTTATCACTCGTATTGAGCCACTCTTACTCTGAATAAACTTAGCCATATATGTATTATTTAGGATATAATTAGGTTCCTAGGCCCTTTCAAGACTCCTTACGACTTATTAGAGGAGTCGTAGTCGTAGTCAGGTCATTGAGGATAGAATTTCTGAAATTTTCAAGGACCAAAAGCCTGGGTGTTACATACTCCCCCTTAGGATCATTTCTATGAACCTCAAATGACAGGACAAGGTATCATCAGCATGATTTGACTCCAAAAACAACCACACTTACCTTTAAGAAAGACAAAAAACAAAGATGCTAAGGAATTTACAATTTTATTTAACAAAGTTTGAAAACAAGAATGTTAAGAATAACACATACCTTAAGCATGAATATCCAAAATAAGGAATAAGAATGGATACTTGGACTTCATGTCCTTCTCGGCTTCCCAAGTCCTTCATTCGCAACCGATGGACTTGTCGATCCAAAATCTCAATCGGTACTTCCTCATAGTAAAAGGAATTCAAAATGCCACCTTTTCCAAGGGAACAACCGTTGAAGGATCAGCCACACATATTCTCAATATCAAAACATAGCAGATCAGATGAATAAAGCTTAAAGTATAAGGAAACTCCAATTCATATGCAATATTGTCGACCCACTTCAAAACCAAATACGAACTAACATAATAGGGACTGAGCTTTCCCTTCTTTCCAAACCGCATAACTCTCTTTATGGGAGACACCTTTAAGATCACCCAATCACCAATGTTAAATTCCAACTCCCTTCACCTCATATCCACGTAGTATTTTTGGTGACTTTGAGTAATCTTAAGCCTATCCCGAATCACCTTCACCTTCCTCATGACTTGGTGGACAAAATAATGGACAAATAGCCTATTTTTACCAACCTCAAACCACCCGATAGGATACCTACACCTCATACCATAAAACAACTCTAACGAAGCCATACCAATGCTAAGTGATGACTATTGTTATAGGAAAATTGTATGAGAGAGAAGTAGTTAACCCAACTACCGCCATAATCAAAGACATAGGCCTGAATTGTCCTTTCTACTTGACAATTCATCTGCGGCTGGAAAGCAATACTAAGGGTTACTTTAGTCCCCAAACCTCACTGGAACGACCTCAAAAAATGAGATGAGAACTGGGTACCATGATCATAAACCCTAAGTAGCTTGGTAGAGAGAATTTAAGAGAATTTTAAGAGTATTTAATTATATTATAAATGAGAAATAATCCTATTTAAGTGTTTTATAAATGTGGGGTTTTAATTGGGTAAGAAGGGAATTGTCCAAAGTTCCCTCAAATTAAAAGATGAAATTTAGTCGTTAGTGTCTACGGGTCACTATATGACTATAAGGTTTTATTATGAATCGTCACCATGAGTCTTAGCCAAGATAGTCTCCAGGCTACACACACACTTTTTACCCTAGGACTCTACTGTTTAACCATAATATGACCCTACGACTCGTAGGGTCCAGTTGTAGTCAACATAAAACCCATTTGGGGTGTACATTGGACATCCTATAGTTTGTACACCATGACTCATAACGACTATTTAAAACTCATAGTGAACCACTCATACTCAGAAAGAACTTAGCCACACTCATAGTGTTTAGGCTACGATTACTAGGACCTGTCAAGACTCCTTACGACTCGTAAGGAAAGTCATAGTTAGGTCAGTGAGGATAAAATTTTGGAAATTATCAAGGACCAAAAACCTAGGGTGTTACAAAAGATTTTGATCCTAATTTGATCCTTTTGGGTATAGGAAATTAGACTTTGGCTAGATATCCCTACACTTTGAAATATTTCAAGTTGACTTTCTCTCTTTCTATTTCTCATATAGAATAGATTGTGTCTTGCTATAGGATACTTTATTGAGTATTTTATTTGCTAAAGGATCCCTCATAAGTTTTGTGATAAACCTAAAGTTATAAGTCAGACGTTCATCATTCCTTTAATATTTTTTTTCTTACCACAATTCCATTTGATTGAGGCAAATAAGGGGTTGTAGTTTGACAGACAATTCTATTTTCCAAACATATTTCTGCAAAATGAGAATCATACTCTCACCCCTGTGACTTTTTATCATTGTAATCTTTTGATCCAGCTAATTTTTTATCATCTATTTCTTCATCCTTGATCTTTATAAAATAAGCATAATAATATCTACAACAATCATCAATAAAATCTATGAAATACTTTTTTCCACCACGAGTTAGTGTTGATTTCATATGGCTAATATCTATGAGAATAAATTCTAAAGAATTAGAATTTTTTTCAATAGATCTATAAGTATGATTGGAATACTTAGATTCAAGACATGTTTGAAATTTTGATTTATTCACTCAAAGTTAGGCAAACTTTTAAACTAATCAATTTTTGTAAGATTTTGTAATTGACATATCCTAAACGTTCATGTCATTATTTATTTGACTCAAGTAAGTAAGAAGAACTATAACTTTTATTCAGCTCAATAGTAATGACATTGATCCTAAAAAGATCCTAGGTGAAATAACCTTTACCCATATATAATTTATTCTTATTTTATAACTTTGTATAAAGAAAAGACACATTTTAATGTGTTATTAGTAAGAAATGATATTGAAACTAAGTTCGTTCGCAATTTCTGAACATAAAGGATGTTTATTAAAACCACAACCTTGCTAGATGTCATCTTTAAGCATATTTTGCATGTTCTTTCAACTTTTGCAGTAGCAAAGCCTGCCATGAATATCTTTTCATCAGGTTGAGCCAGATTATATAATGAAAAAATTTCATTATTGTCACAAACATGAAAAGAGGTACTGTAATCCATCTATCATTCTCTTGGATTTTTAACCAGGTTTCATATTGAAATTATGACACAATGGTTGTCCATTTCTTATTTTGATTCAACAATATTTGTTTTATCTTTTTCCTTGCCCTTCTTTGGAGCCTGATGTTGCACTCAAGCACACACGCAAGTGTACATGGTCTCACCAAGTAGTAAATTAGCCCTTTCATAAGCCTAGTATAGATACCATAGGGACTTGATTCAATAACTACCTAATTTTAGTTCAGCTATTGAGAGTAGCACAAGAGTTTTGTAGTTATAAATTGAAAGTAAAATAAATAATGCGGGAAAATAAAGGACTTTGGACTATCAATGGCTGGAAATCCGGGGTTAAAGAACTGCGAACAATTATAATAAGCTATTAAAATTCTTCATTTAAGTTACTTATCTTGGTTATTTATTTACGGGGTTGAATTTATAATCATGATCTCCTAACCTCTAATCACCTATCTAACTCAGAACTACAACTACATCGTTGAGCGAGAATGTGAGCACTAAGCTAAATGCATTTGTATTTTATCCCATAATGAACCAAGCAAGGCTTCTAGGTACATCCCTATCCTAGATGATAATTCAAATTCCTTATTTTATAAAAGAATGAGAACCTTACTCGATTTACCCCCACGTTCTATCATCTTATTCCCCCTCCCGAGGTCACATAAATAATAATAGATGTATTCTAAGGCTAGATACTCCGTAAAATAGTGATAAAAAGGGTAAATAAATTATCAAATATTATAAATAAACAATACCAAATCAATTCAAATCAATAGAATCATGTTCTTGACCTTAACCCTAGAATAGGGGCTTTTAGCCGCTAATGGACATAACCATAATCGCAATTATTGAAAACATATTATAATCCATAAAAAAACCAAAGTAAAGAAATAAAAATCCTATTTTAAGTGTTTATCATCCCCTTAACAAGTCCAAAATATGTCCATGGTGTTTAACAAAGTGTACAAGTGTCCTATTTATAGGAGGTAAATTTGGTCGTCAATGGAACAAGGGTCGCGTCGTGGGGTCGCAACTCGCTCTCATCGAGAGGTAAAACTATTTTGAGTCCTTTTTGAATATTTTAATGCATTTTAAGTTTCCATTGGCCATTTTCAAGGTCTTACATGCACTGGTGATATCTGAGGTGTCCGTTTTATATCAAATCTTGTCCCGCACACTTGTTGAGCCATTCTATTACTTTTGGTGTTGTTTCCACTTGATTTACATATTGTATATATTTAATTTATCATCATAATCAACTCTATAAACATTATATATAATTAAAACTCACAAATTAGAGCTCAAAACAATACAATCATCCAAGATGATGAACTAGAAACTCAAGCTAAGAATGATAGTTTTGGTCCTTTTGATCTTTAACTTGGTTTTGACTCTTGGATTGTTTAAATTGGACTTTGAACACTATAAAAATTTTTAACACACATAATTACATGATTATACCATTATTAACTCATTAAGAACATTAAAATCCATCATGATCAACTAGAACGACACCTAACTCAAGCTAGTAACACTAGTTTTCTTGTTTGAACTCTAAATGATCAAATTAGTTCAAACCTTGTTTGAAACAAATTTTAACATTATAATTAAGTACTTAAATACTTATATGCACAATTATATCATTATTCACACATTAAGCACTCAAGAAGTCCTAAAAGTAAGGCTAAATAAGCCCGAATAACAAACTGAGGTGTATAAATCTACCTCAGATCACCGTATAATCAGGAGACTTGTGAACAACATTGCAATAGTTAAAGAAATTTTCTTTGAATTTTGTTCTTAGGAGTATTACTTTGCTATCCAGATGTTTTCTTCCTTTTCTTTGACTTTGTGGGATTGTATTCAATAATGTTAGCTCAAAATACTGCTAAATTTGTATGTAGCCTCTTTTCTGCAACCTTTAATACTTCTCGATCCTTAAACATATGATGATATATTCAAGTGTCATCTCCTTATTCTTGTGTTTCAAGTAATTTTTAAAGTTCTTCCACAAAAGAGAAAACTTCTCAAGTATGGAAGCCAATTGAAATGCATCATTCAAATCCAAACCTTCAATAAGGAGATCATGGATTATGACTTGCAACTCCTGAACTTGGGTTACAATAGTTTTGCTATCCACCATTTTGAAGTTCAAAAATATTGTAACTAAGAACTTTTTCATTCCTACATCCTCTGATTTGTACTTCTTTTTTAAATCATCCCAGAGTTCTTTTGAGGTATTTATATAGTTGTACACACTGTACAATGCATCTTGTAGCTCACTTAGAATGTAGATTTTACATAAATAATCTGAGTACTTCCAAGGTATTGTCACTAAAAACATTCATCATCCTGAGCTAATTTTGGCAAAACGAGAATGCTTGCATTGATGAACTTCAGCTGGCTTAGAGTAGTCAAGTAGAAAAACATCTTTTGCTACCATCATTTGAAATCTACAGCATAAAATTTTCTTAATTTTTCACTTGGTGCCATGGAAAGAGCATCATTTGTACAACTTAAAGTGTAGTAGTTCTTGCTGCAATAATCATCGTTCCAACATTGACTTAATTTTCATTAGTCATTTTTATGAGAACACTAGACAAACAACTTTAGTATTTAGAATACTAACAACAAATACTTAATCTTTATACAACTTTTTTTTATAAATGATGAAGTTTTTATGTTCATGAAATCACCAACCGAATAAACTTTAAATACTGACGAAGATTTTATGTCTTTAAATCAGTACCAAAATCAAACAAAATAGAAAATCAAAAGGTTTTAATATTTAGAAACCAAAATATATATTAGTAATTTCCTTAATATTGTTATATTTATGTATAAATAAAATTTGCATTCAAATATGAACTTCAACAAGTTCAAATAATTTTTGGAAAAATAGTAAACTCAAATAAGAAAGAGATGGAGATAGAATTAAGAATCAATTCCATTGAATTCATAGCGTGTCCGTAAGGAAATTATTCTTCTAAAGTACCCATGGTCATAAAATACATCCTCCCAAAATAAAATGATTTACTTCAACCGAATAACGGTACCTCAAGTTCACTATATTTCAAAAGCACTCAACAGTAACAGTCACACAAGAGTTTTTACAAGAGAAGAGGTTTATCACTTTGAAAATTCATGCCAATATCTAGAGAAAAATTAGATATTTATATCTAAAGGTGTTTCTTCAGAAAAAAATAATGGTTAAATATGAGTTGCACTATTTTGGAACATTAGGTCCATATGCGGAATCATGTATATCTACCCATGATGACATGCGGCTGCATGTCAGTCTTTGCACAAAAAAATTTAGACTAACTTGCATTGGCATCTATGTTGGAATCTGTATCTGCATATGTCCATATGTGCTCACAAGTTCAATTTTATATTATTAAGATAGTGAACACTGCGTCCTTTTGATGTGCATTCACATGTAGAGGAGATATTTTAGATCAGATTTTTGGATTAAAAAGTCATTCACTCTTTTTATAACTTTTTGAAAATATTTTGGGTCAGTCCAAAAGATAGTCTCGATCAACCCAAATTTGAATCCAAAGCCGAGCAAGCAACAACGACGACAACACGAGGCTTCTTGTCTTCTTACCTTCCTATCCACATGGAGTAATGCTTCTTTATTTAATCATAGGAATATTTGTTTCTCCCACTAACCTGGGAGAACACTCTTTTTATAAAGTGAAGTACATTTTAATTTTCATTCATTTTCCATTCACATTTCATCACTAGAATCCAATAATTGTTGAATCAGTATAGATTATATCACAGTGGACTTGAATCTCCTTAAAAAGAATGAGATATTTACGCCATAGACTGAATATTTATTTATTAATTTTTTTCATTTTATTTTCCACTGTAATTTAATTATCATTGTATATTACACCAACAAATACAAATATTATATTTTTATAATTGGTCCTAAAGCTATATGATACAATATGTATTAGCTCCAAGACATTCACTAGAAGTCAAGCCTGGGAGCTTCAAAGGATCCAAAGTTGTTGATAAAGAGTGAGGTACTTGAAGAAGCCTTCTTACCATCAATAGGGTATCATTTCTTAATGATCGCACTCACATTGGACCAAGGATCGTTGGAGGAGGAAAGAGAAGGAAAAATAAAGCTAAAAAGCCCCTTGAAAAGGACTTATGCCTAAGGCATTTTGGATCTGCTTTTGATCCACTCTAGAATTTCAAGAGCGGATCAAAACAGCTCCTAGTGGGCATTTTCTTGCAATTGGGTCACTTTTGGGCCCTAAAATTGTAATAATTATTCTAAACTATAAATACTTTGGAGGCTAGCTCATTCTCTTAGTTTTGGCTCGATTATTAATAAATAGATGAATGCTTCTCCATTGAGTGAGAGTATTGGACAACTGTTGTTGAAATTTGGTTTAGAAACATTAGTTTAGAGGGCGTTCATCTCCTTCATGGTCATTGTAGAAATTAGGTGTTCGATTAGATTGTAATTGAGAGTATTAGAGTTTGACATACTCTTTTGTTCTTGGTTACTTCTTTTCTTGTGTCTAATTATCTATCTTATCGATTATGTTTACTTTTTTCCATTGTTGTTAGTTTTCATATTTTGATTCTATATCATTTGGTATCAGATCCGAGCTTGATTTTGTTCCTATGAAGTCAATCTTAGGTCTAGTCGTCTTAGAAAATAGAAAATTACAAAAAAATTACGAATTCACGTTTTTGGTCTTAGGTCATATTTTGAACTTTTTATTCTTGTGCTTTATTGTGTTTCTAGTGTTAATTTCATTCCCTAACACTATACGAGTCTATAAACAAAATTTGAGTCAAGTCGGAGCTTATAGACTTGAAAATTAATAAGCTCCGACTTGACTCAAATTTTGTTTATAGACTCGTATAGTGTTAGGGAATGAAAATCTAACACTAGAAACACAATAAAGCACAAGAATAAAAGCTCAAAATATGACCTAAGACCTAAAACGTGAATAGTATTTTTTTGTGATTTTCTATTTTCTAAGACGACTAGACCCAAGATTGACTTCATAGGAATGAAATCAAGCATGGCTCTGATACCAAATGATACAGAATCAAAATATGAAAACTAACGACAATGCTTTTGTTTAATCCACCTACTAAGTTAGATGATTAGTTCTGGAGTATGAATTAATTCATCGTCCCATTTCTTTAAAGCTTTTCTCTTTTTAATATCATTGTTAATTCTTGATCCAAGTCCTTACATCTTTATTTGGGTCCATCAAAAAAGAATCCAATCAGATCAAGAGTAGAACTTGACACCTCAATTACCACACAAAGTATAAACCATCTTTCAACATTTGTGATCTAAGTGTGAGGTAAGCGAAGGTGTCAAGAGTTTGTGAGGTTAATTTCTTTAATGCTAACGTGTTTTTTGTTTTTCTTAGTGTATTTATTCATAGGTACAATGGATATGAAAGGTGAAACCTCACAAACCATGGATAACCACTCAACAAATGCTATCTTAGAGTCCATTGAAACTCTTAATCGTAAAATTAATTCTATGAATGCTAATATAAATTCCCTTGACCTTAAGGTTGATTGTCTTGAAGGGAGTGTATCCCTCATTGGTGGAAGAGTGGATGTCATGGAAGGTCAATAAAATACATCCCTATCCACACCTCAACTCTACCATGCTTCAACTAGTGGGCATGCTCCAAATCCTTCGGTTCATATTTCCTTGAAAAACCATCACCAAATGATCAATCCACCAATATAAGCATATGATTCCATTCCTCAATAAACTACATATCTACAAAACTAAAATCCTATTAGATCAATTCAACCTTAATTCAACCAAATCCAATATGATGAATCTCGAACCCAAATACCCCAACCTCCACTTAACCAAATTTCCCCAATCTAATTACCCTTAACTAAAATCAACCCATCCAAATAGACGAGAAAGAAAGGGAAGAACAACAAGTAAAGTTTGGAGCATTCAATGAAGCTGACATATTGGTAGAGGAAATGAGAGGTAAACTAATAGATAAATGATGTTATCAAGGTTGAGAAGGAAAATTTGGTCTAATGTCTAATGGTAGAGAAAACTCGAGAAACTGACCTCAAGGTTATGATTAATGGAACCAACAAGGTAATAGGGATCGAGATGTGGGTATCAATTCAATCAAGGTTAGTCTTCCAACCTTTAAAGGAAAAAGTGATCCCGAAGCTTATCTCTCATAGGAGTTCTCTTATGAAAAGATCTTTCAGGTTAATGATATCACCGAAGAGAAGAAGAGTTACTATGCCATAGCCTATTTTTAAGGGTATGCCAATACATGGTCGGATTATGTCAACAGATTTGAAAATGTGTTGAATGAACGATAACCCCCTCTATGGGATGAATTGAAGTTATTCATGAGACAGAGGAATGTTATGGAGAGGTATAAACATTAGCTACTTTCCTAGTTGTACAACTTAAGGCAAGGTAGAAAGAGTATTATGTCCTATTATGATTAATTCCAATAATTAATCATAAAGCTCGACAATCTAAAGAATGTGAATAATGAAATAATATGCTTTAAGGTTAGATTGAACAAAGATATCTCCTCATGCATGAATATCCACAAGTTTAAGACCATATAAGAAATCTTCCTAGCGCCCTTAGAGATTGAGAAGGATATCAAAGAAAGGGCAACTTACAAACAAAAAGGGTACTCATCTACCAACACTTGGAATAAGAGTAAAGAGGTATCACAATCATCATTAGGGTGGAACAAGAATAAGGACTAAAAGTCCAATGACAAGAAGCCCATAGAGAAGATCACTCCAAAGTACCCGCCTAGGAATAAAGGTAACAAATATCTTAATCTCAATTCTAAAGGTTTTCAATATTTTAAATGCCAAGGGTGGGGACATAAGGCTAGTGAATATCCCAAACAAACAATGATGTTCCTTAGAAGGGAAATTATATTACCTTGGATAAGAGGTGGGATTGGAAGATGAGAATGATGAAAAAGCCTAAGATCGAGAGGGGTCCCAAGAAGATGAGCAAGTAGAGGAGGATAATAAAGATTTTTCGCCTCAATATAGAGAGTATGAGGTTCTAAATTTTGTTATAAAGTATGAAATGATTAGTAAGGTGATAGATGACCCTAGTAAAATAGAGAATTTATTCCATACTAAATGTCTTATAAAGGAAAACATGTGCTCTTTGATAATTGATAGTGAAAGTTATGCTAATGTGGCTAGTGTTACTTTGGTTGATTTCTTGAAGTTTCCCACAACCAAAAATGCCACACCATACAAGCTTTAATGGTTAAATGATTATGGTGAGTTGAATGTGACTCGAAAAGTGGTGATTCTATTCAAAGTTGGGAATTATCATGATGAGGTGAGTTTTGATGTGATATCCATGCAAGTTTGTCATCTCTTTCTTGGGAGACCATGGAAATATGATCGTTCAATCAAACATTATAGGAGGACCAATAAGCACTCTTTTGGGTTGAATGGTCAGAAATTCACTCTCCATCCACTTTCTTCATCTCAAGAGAATGAGGGTTACCAAAAATTAAGAGAATTTAAAGAGAAGGGTAAGAAAAAAGGTGAGAAAGAGGAACAAATTGAGGAGTCGGATGAAGAAGAGGAGAAGAGGAGTTTTAAAGGGAAGAGCCCTTTGGTGATGTTGTTTAGGAACAAAGATCTTTTCAAAGAGCATGATGACAAAACATCTATGCTCCTTCTAGCCCATTCTTTTCATGCTAACCACTCTACTTTTCCTATCCCCATTCTATTTCTATTGTTTTGTAGAATTATTGATATTTGTTCCCAAAGGAGCTTCTCCAAGGATTACCCCCACTTTGGGGAATCGAGCATCAAATTAATTTTGTGTCAGGTTCTCAATTACCCAGCAAACCGTCCTATCAAAGTAATCCAAAGAACACAAAAGAGATCTAAAGAAAAGTTGAGGAACTCCTCAAAAAAGGATATATCAAAGAGAGCATGAGTTTATGTGTGGTTCCAGTGTTTCTAGTGCCAAAGAAAGATGGAATATGGTCCATGTGTGTTGATTACCGATCCATCAATAAAATAACAGTAAAGTATCAACACCCAATTCCCCATTTGGATGATATGCTTGATGAGTTGAATGGTTCTTGTTTGTTTTCTAAGATAGATCTTAGGAGCGGGTACCACCAAAACTGAATGCAATCTGGTGATGAGTGGAAGACCGCATTCAATACCAAGTTTGGTTAATATGAATGGCTGGTCATGTATTTTGGCCTCCCCAATGCTCCTAGTACCTTTATACGGTTGATAAACCATGTGATGATACCATTCATAGGGAAGTTTGTTGTGATATACTTCGATGATGTTCTAGTTTATAGCAAATCTCTCGAAGAACATGTCTTACATTAACAAAATATTTTTGAAGTGCTTAGAAAAGAGAAGTAGTATGCTAATCTTGAAAATGTTCTTTGGTGTGAATAAAGTTTTTTTCTTGGGATTTTTTGTAAGCTCAAGAGGAGTTGAGGTGGATAAATCTAAAATAGATGTCATCAAGAATTGGCCAACTCCGAAATCCATTGATGAAGCAAAAAGTTTCCATGGGTTCGCTAGTTTTTATTGGCGAGTTGTCAAAGGATTTGGTACCATCATTGCTCCCTTGACTGAGGTAATCCATAAGGATAAACCTTTTAAATGGGGTGATGAGCAATCCAATGCATTTGAAGCATTGAAGGCTATGCTTAGCTCTACCCCCTTATTGCAAATACCAATTTTGACAAGATATTTGAGATTGAATGTGATGCAAGTAAGGTAGTAATAGGTGTCGTCTTAATGTAAGATCATAAACCTACTGCCTATTTTAGTAAAAAGCTCAAGGTTGCAACTCTAAATTATCCCACCTATGATCTAGAGTTATACGCCTTGATTAGAGCCTTGGGTAATCGGCAACATTATTTGTGTCCCAAGGAGTTTGTGGTTTGAAACGGTCATAAGTCTTTGAAACATTTTGGGGCCCAAGATAAACTCAATAAAATACATGACTAGTGGATTTCTTTCCTATAGACTTTACCTTATGCCAGAAAAATATGGTAGCTGATGCATTGTATAAAAGTATGTGCTTTTACCTACATTGTCTTCTAAATTGACGGGATTTAAGAGTCTAACCACCATGTATCTGAGGACCCTAAATTTGCTCAAATCTATCAAGATTGTGAGACATGGGGTAGGTAAAGGCGGGAGAGGCACATGAGAGAATTATTTGTATGTGTCCTCTAGCTCATGGAGATAATTATTTGTAAGAGAGACACATGATGGGGGTATGATGGGTCACATTGGAATTAAAATGACCCTTGGAATCCTAGAGGAGTAATTCTATTAGCCCAAGATGCGTCAAGATATTACTAGAATTTATGGCTAATGCATGGATTGTAGAAGTGCTAAATCCCACATTTTTCTTAAAGGATTATACACCCTACTACCCACTCCTCAATGCCTATGGCCTGACATCTCTATGGATGTTTTTTGGGATTTCCTAGGACAAGAAAGTGTAGAGATTGTATTTTTGTTATGGTTGATAAGCTTTCAAAAATGGCCCATTTCATTCCATGTCACAAAAATGATGATGCCTCTAATGTGGATTCTTTGTTTATTGAGCATGTTGTCAAAATACATAGAATTCCTCAGACTATTGATAGTGACAGGGACTCTAAGTTCCTTAGTCACTTTTGGAGGTTGTTTTGGGGTGGGCTTGACACCAAATTTCTTTTCTCAACGTCTTGCCACCCACAAATAGATAGGAAAAAGAAGGTGGTAAATAGAACATTAGGTTCAGTGTTGCACACCTTATTTAAATTAAAAATTCCCTCTTGGGAGGACCACCTACCTCTAGCTAAATTTGCTTATAATCATGTTATCCATTTGACTATTGTTATGACTCCATTTGAATATTTTTATGGTTTTAACCCCCTTACCCTTTTATATCTTACTATTTTCCCTAGTGATTTTTAATAAGCTTAGATAAAGACAAGAGGGCAAAAACTATAAAGAAGTTGTATGAGAAGGTACGAATTCTTCTTGAAAAGAAGAATCAAGAGGTGGCTAAAAGAGTAAACAAGGGAAGGAAGAGGCTTGTTCTTGAATCGAGTGATTAGGTTTGGGTGCACCTTTGGAAGGATAGGTTTCCAACCCAAAGAAAATCCAAATTGATGCCACAAGGTGATGGTACATTTCAAGTGCTTAAAAGGATAAGCGACAATGCCTATAAGATTAACCTTCCTCCGGAATATCAAGTGCAAAATACCTTTAATATGTGCTATCTTTCACTATTTGACATGATATAAGATGATCACCCTTTAAATTTGAGGTCAAATTCTTCTCAAGATGGAGAGGATGATACAATTTGAATTAGCTTCAAGCTATTAACTAGAAGTCAAGCTTGGGAGCTTTAAAGGATCCAAGGATTGTTCATGAAGTGGGAGGTACTTGAAGAAGCCTCTCATTTATTAATGTTCGCACTCACATTGGTTCGAGGATCGTTAGAAAAGGCAAGGTAAGGAAAAATAGGGCTAAAAAGCACCTCTGAAAGAACTTGCACCTAAGGAGCTTTGGATCCGCTTTTGATCCACTCTAGCATATCAAGAGCGGATAAAAACAGCCCCTACTGGGCCTTTTCTTGCAATTGGGTCACTTTTGGGCCCTAAAATTGTAATAATTATCCTAAAATATAAATAATTTAGAGGCTAGCTCATTTTCTTAGTTTTGACTTGATTATTGATGAATAAATGAATGCTTCTCTTTGAGTGGGAGTATTGGACAACTTTTGTTGAAATTTGGTTTAGAAATGTTGGTTTAGAGGGTGTTCATCTCCCTCTTGGTCACCGTAGGAATTAGGTGTTTGATTAAATTGTAATTTAGTGTATTAGAGCTTGACATACTCTTTTGTTCTTGGTTACTTTTTTTCTAGTGTCTAATTATCTATCTTATCAATTATCGTTACTTTTTTGTATTGTTGTTAGTTTTTATATATTTGATTTTGTATCACTATAAGTCAATGATCATGCCTTTGTTGTTTTCCATTGACTCAAATTTATGAGAATTTTGGCTTAATTAATAGTAAATCCAACGGTGAAGGACTTGTTAACTTTAGGGGTATAGTGAAAGAAAAAAATGGTTGATGTGGAGAGTTGTTATGTTATGTTGCTGATAAAAGGTGCTATATGTAGTTTTGAAGATGAGAAACTAACTACAAGGGACTAGGTCCCTGGATATGCAAGATATAGTACAGCAAGTATGGGTTATCTGCACAGTATTTTCCTTTTGTGTAACAAACTTACAGGTGCTATTTTGTACTAATTAGGATAGCTGGTCCAACGATCATTAATCCCTATCCATCACTTAGCTATAAAAGAAAAGAGATCCTCTTTATCAAATAGTTTTTTCTAATTTCAAATAGTTGAGAGAGGCAATAAAAACTCCATTTCAAGATTGCTCAAACATTACTCATGTTCTTATATTTGTAGTATGTTTAATGAGTGAATGAGTGTTCTTGAGTACTGATTTATAAATAAACTACTTAGGTTATAAGAGTGGTGCTTTTATTTGTTGAGAGAGGATCTTAAGTAGAGTTACTGTAATACCCCGTACTTCTACTTAGCTTGAAATCATCACAAGAATGTTAGAAATTTTCTTTGAAAGATGAACCCACTTTTGTACACGTGAAATTTTTAAGATTTTCATTTTTTTTTATCATTTGGGAAATTGAATTAGCTTTCCAATGATACCAATTTCGTCCAAATCTGGTTTTGGAGTAAAATGTTATGGACATTTTACTCAGAGCTGTTAGAATCGCCTAGGTGTGACGGCCAAGTTGACGGACTGTCGATCTAGTGATGGACCGTCGCCTAGATCGTCGTAACCAAGGAAGTGAAACAACCTTATGGATAAGGTGCGATAGAAAGGTTGATGGACCGTCAAACTTGCGATAGACCATCGTCTAAATCGTCGCTACTTAGGCAGTGAGTCCTTTTCTTGGTCCATGTACGACGGTTGAAATGACGGACCATCAAGCCATTGACGGACCATCACACGAGCCATCACTGATCCCATTCAGTTATTTTAAGTCATTTTTAAAGGGTATTTGGGTCTTTTTCCACCCATTTTAACCCCTAATTATATCAGATCAAGTCTCATAAGTTCATGATTCATTCATAACATCAAATTAGGGTTTTCTCTCAAAGATCTATCCTCAAGAAAAAGAAAACCCAAGGTGTTTAATTCCAAGTCAATAATTCAAGTTTTCCTCCATCAATCTTCAAGAAATCACAACCCAGGTATGTCATGTGTTAATTCATGGGTCCCTTTCACCCATGAAGCTCAAGAATCTCTTTTAAAATCTCAGATTTAGGTGTTTGTGAATATTCATGATTTAAATTGAGTTGAAATTCATGTCCATGATGCTGTGTGGTTTTGATTCATGTTTTAAATTACATATTCTAATAATTGACCCTAGTATATGAAGATTTTCATAATAACCATGATAAACCCTCTTCAATTTACAAGTTGATTAATGTATCCATAATTATTAGATGTGTTGATGATTGTATAACCACAGCATGCTCCCCATGTGTTTGATTAAATGCCTATGTGAAAGAAAAGTGCCATACTAGTATGATAATATGTAATCCCCATTCATGTACAAGTTCATGCATGTCAAGTGTTTGATGAAATCTCTTATTCAATGAACTATGGATATACTCATTATGGTGATTTAGAACTTGTATTTCATGAATTCTCCAGCTTATTATAGTATGGATTTTGATGTTAGTCATGTATTCAAGAAAGTCATGCTTTGTCAGTTTCTTTCCATCGAGTCCTGGGGGTACTTGTACCCAAAAAATTAGTTGTGTGCCTAGGTCCATGTCATGTTTTGATGATACTCTCAATCAATCTATGATTCATAAAACCTAGTTAGTCATGTAACTCAGGAAAACCCAAAAATCTCAATAACCTCAGATGCTAGTAAATCTCAATAACTTCAGTACTCTCAGTTAGTCCTCAGATCTCAGTAGCATTTAGTCAATCAACAGAACTTAGTGAACTCAGTTTAGCTCAGCTAAACAATAACATTAGTATCAGTTCAGTTCAGTTAATCATTTCAGTGTCTATTCAATTGGGAGTAGGATTCATCACCGAGTGAACCCAAGGATGCGAACTCACCTGTTATTTAGTGGAGGGTGTGATCCTTAAAAGCAGTCTGTGTGTTCCAGAACTACGTAGCCAGCATAGGTTGAGATGCAACCTACACGTTTAGTGATTTATATATCTCATTTCGATTACTTACCAGGAGGGGTTGACGAAAGAGCTCCCTTTCAGAGAGGGTATACTCACAGCTATTCTTTACCTGTGGCACGTTATTAATACCCTTCCAATTGGGGTTACAGGTTGGACCCCACCAGTTCAATTTTGGGGCATGTCGATTAGATAATTACCTCTCACAGTCTCAGTTTCAGTCTCAGTCCTAGTCGCAGTAATAGAACTCAGATAGTTATACAGATTTTAGAACTGTCAAATATAGTCAACTCAGATATAGTACGAAACTCAGCTAGTTCCATTAGAAACTAGACTGTCAGGTACACTCCCTCATTATTAGTTATTTCAGTTATACAGTTATTAGTATCTCATGTTATCAGTACTCAGACTCTGTAATTATGTTATCACGACCCTAGTTATAGTTATTATGTATTCATGCATGTATTCTCACGTTCATATTCTTCAACCAGTTAGTATAGATCATGCATGTAAAACTTTTGCATTCAGCGTATCTCACATGCATACCAGTACATTCAAAGTACTGATGCATTTGTGCTATGGTGTCTTATACCATAGGTTCAGAAGCACGAGTTCCAGAGCATCGGTAACATTCCAGTCTCTGCAGTCAGAGTTAGCAGTGAGTCCTCATCTTTCGAGGATATGATCATTTCTCTATTATATCATTAATTAATTTATTAATTGGAGTTAGTTGGGGATATGTCCCATCAACTCCTTATTCAGACAGTTAGAGGTTTTTCAGAGTATTATGTTCAGATAGTTATTTTACTATTTAGCTATTTCATACCCCATCCATATGTTATGATTTTCGGGTACCATATTCGGGGTGTTACAAACTTGGTATCAGAGCCTAAGGTTCAATAGTATCCTAGGAAGTTTGAAATCCGCATCTAGTAGAGTTTTTTGCATGGGTGTATTGGGCACCACACTTATATGCAGGAGGCTATGAGATGTTTCAGAAATAGTTTCCCTTCTTTTAGTATTCATGTCGTGCCAGTGAGCATAAGCTCCAGTTAAACTCTCAGTCTAATCTGCTTCTTCCCTTCATTTACAGATCATGCCTCCCAAAAGGGCTAGCGAAGGGGGAAATTGAAATCAATCAGCACCTCAGCCCATCCAGCCAGGTCCTCTGGATGAGCATGCTTCTTATGTAGAATTCAAGACTGCATTCACTACTCTAGCTCATTCAGTCACAACTTAAAATGAACAGCCAGCCACCATTTCGGCCAACCTAGGGGCCAATTCTACTACAACCAGGATTTCGGACTTTACCCAAATGAATTCTCCCCTATTCACTAGTTCTGAGTTGGAAGAGGATCCATAGGAGTTCCTCGACCAGGTTTAGAAAGTCACAGACATCATGGGAGTGACTTCTAGTGAGAGAATAGAGTTAGCCACCTATTAGCTACAAGATGTAGACCATATATGGTATAAGTAGTGAAAGGTAGACAGAGGTACAGATACAAAGCCCATAGAGTGGGAAGAGTTTGCTACGACCTTCCTAGATAGATTCATTCCTCTAGAGTAGAAATAAGCCAAAGTGTTAAAGTTAAATATCTCAGACAAGGTACTATAAGTGTGAAAGAATACTCCCTTAAGTTCACTCAGTTATCCAGGTATGCTTCCCATGTAGTAGCAGACTATAGATCCAGAATGAATAAGTTTGTATCAGGGATGCTAGGTAGAGTATTTAAGGAGTGCAAGACTGCAATGTTGGTTAAGAATATGGATATATCTAGGCTTATGGTCTATTCCCAACAGATGGAGGAGCAGAAGCTTAAGAAGAAAGAGAGAGAAAATAAGAGGGCTAGAACAAGTAGTTATAGTTTTGCTCAGTTAGGGTAGCAGGGTAGTAATCGTTCTTAGTTATGTCAGAAATGTTCAGCCTCAGTTCACTCTTCAGCTAGTAAACCAGGCTCCAAGCCCCAGGGTAGTGAGAGCAAGTTTTTTACTCATCCATTTTGCAAAGAGTACGGTAAGTATCATAAGGAGGTGTGTAGAGCCGGCAGTAATATATATTTCAGATGTGGTGAAGTAGGTCACAAAGTCCGAGATTGTCCTAAATCCATCCCTCGAAGTCAGCATGGTCGTTCTTTAGCTTAGTCAGGTCGCCTAAAATGGCAGGGTGCCAATTCCAGTGCTATTAGTAGGCAACGCCCAAACAGACTCTATGCACGTCAGTCCCAACAGAATCAGGAAAGTCCTCCTGATGTAGTTTTTGGTATATTATAAATCTCTCATTTACATGTTTATGCTTCTTCAGATTCATGAGTTTCTTTTCTTTTGCAACCTTGCATAACAGTTAAACTTTGGGTTCAAAAAGTCAAGCCTTTGGATTCTAGTTATAGTTCCAGTATGTGTAGCTAATTAGTAAGGGAAGATGATTTCCGACCCATTCCTATCTTAGTACAAAGTTTTGTACTATAGTCATCACAATATTTACGCATGCTACCCATTTCAATTCCACGAATACAGCTTGTATCTGCACGCTTCTCATAGAATATTTTGTATTTCAAGTTCCTAGTATGAGAAATTCCAATTCACTCAGTGTTATAAATTATGTCCAATGAACACAGAAATTCCAAACTCAGGTCATGCAGCTCCTAACTTATGTACTCATGTTATGTTTTACAATATGTCTAGCCCACACAACTCATGCTCCTCCCCTAGTGATTAGCCAAACTCAGCTTAAGCTATATATACTCTTAGTTTAGATTCCTCGATAAATCTGTGATGTGGATGTTCTGACCCTCAGGCCTTAGTTATAGTGTCAGTTCAATAATCAGATCAGAAACTCAGTTCAGTTCCAAACTTTCTTGACCAATGCTAAAGCTATCAATTAATCAGTCAGTAGTATTTTAGTATGTCAGTCTACAGAATATATCCAAATCATGCAAGATACCTAGCCTTGCATTCTTGAGGTGATACGGTTTTGCTCATTCATGCTCAGTTACCTCATGTTGTCCATTCAATCATTACCTCCTATGCATAATATTCTACAGCCTTAGTCCAGTTATTCAGACTAAGTACAGACCAGTCTCACATAGCCCAGTATTTAACTATTAGTTATTTAGTTAATCAGATAAGTCAGTACGTTTGTGCATTCATGCTCAACACCCATGTGAATCTTTTCAGTAGTCTCAGTTTCAATCAAGAATCTTAGTCATTTCATCTTTAATGGTGTTAGTAGGTCTTAACCTGTCTTACCAAATTTTAGCTAGGCAATGATATTTTTTTCTTATTCAGCTGTCTTGTTCAGACCACACTAAGATTTCCTTGTGACCTAAATCCATTAGAGCTCTATAGAAAGAGTGTTAAGGAAAGGCTTCAGTTGACTATATGTTTTCATCATTATTAGTGTTAGACAGACAAGTTCATACAGTTTAGTTTCCTATCTTTACATCTATTCTCTCTAACCAAAATCTCATGAATGAAACTATTCTAAGAAGAACCAATCATATAGATACAAGCTCGGCTCAGTTCATGTATCAGGCCTCAGTTTTAGATCTCAGATAATCAATCAAGAATCAGTTCCTAGGTGCCTTGCACATCACCTCATTTTCCCTCAATAGCTCAGCCAAGTCAGTATTCCTAGAGGGACCTAGTGTCCCAAGGGGGAGATACGCTATAATCCCTCAAACTTTAATGACTTAAACATCCCACTCCTGTTTCTTGAAATGGATCCAGATTGGAGTAGTGGGTACTTATAAGTTGACTGCTAAGTTCCAATATCAGTCGTGAGCCATGTATTTAGGGGCTCAGTTTAGTTCACAAAATTTAGTTTATATATCATATTTCAGTCTCAGCCATGTTCTTAGGTTCCCTTTCATGCATACTTCTAGCATAATCATGGGTTCATCAGTACTTTTTAGTTTATGAAATAGTTTTCTTGAACTTACTCAGTTCCATATTCAAATTACCATTACAAACTTGGTATTCAGTTCATGCTCAGATCTCCATTACAAATTTGGTACTAAGTACTCTTTCATATTCAATCATGCATTCATATATCAGTTCAGTCATGTAATTATACATCAAATATGCATTCTCATTTTGAGAAAAACTCAGTTTATCATGACACTCAGTGATGCATTCATGAATTAGTTACACATGCATCAGATATGCATGTTCAGTATGATATATTTAGTTACTAGTTATGTCAGTCATGAGATCATGTTCCAGTCATTTATGTTAAGTATGTACATTAGTTTATTTTCTCCCCTCTCACTCAGTCTCATTCGAGGATGAATGTTCTCAAGGAGGAGATATTGCAATACCCCATACTTCTACCTATCTTGAACCCACTTTTATAAACAAAGAATTTTTAAGATTTTTATTTTTTTATCATGTGGAAAATTAAATTAGCTTTCCAATGACACCAATTTCATCCAAATCCAATATCAGAGTTAAAAGTTATGGATGTTTTACTCAAAGCTATCAAAATCGCCCAAGTGCAACGGCCAAGTTGATGAACCGTCGATCTAGCGATGGACCGTTGCCTAGACCATCGCAACCAAGGAAATGAGGCAACATTCTAGATAAGGTGCGACAGACAGGTTGATGGACCATCAAATTTACGATGGTCTGTTGCCTAAGCCATCACTACTTAGGTAGTGAGTCCTTTTCTTGGTCCACACACGACGGTCAAAATGATGGACCGTTGAGCTAGCGATGGACCATCACATGAGCCATTACAAATCCCATTCAGTTATTTAAAGTAGTTTTTAAAGGGTATTTGGGTCTTTTCCCACCCATTTTAACCCCTAATTTTATCAGACCAAAGCTCATAACTTCATTATTCATTCACAACATCAAATTAGGGTTTTCTCTCAAAGATCTATCGTCAAGAACAACAAAACCCTAGGTGTTTAATACCAAGTCAAGAATTTAAGTTTTCCTCCATCAATTTCAAGAAATCACAACCCGGGTATGTTATGTGTTGATTCATGGGTCCCTTTTACCCATGAAGCTCAAGAATCTCTTTTAAAATCCAAGATTTGGGTATTTGTGAATGTTCATGATTTAAATTGAATTGAAATTCATGTCCATGATGCTGTGTAGTTTTGATTCATGTTTTAAATTACATATTCTAATAATTGACCCTAGTATATGAAGATTTGCATAATAACCATGATAAACCCTCTTCAATTTACAAGTTGATTAATGTATCCATGATTATAAGATGTGTTGATGATTGTATAACCACAGCATGCTCCCCATGTGTTTGATGAAATGCCTATATGAAAAAAAAGTGTCATACTAGTATGATAATATGTAATCCCCATTCATGTACAAGTTCATGAATGTCAAGTGTTTGATGAAATGTCTTAGTCAATGAACTATGGATATATTCATTGTGGTGCTTTAGAACTTGTACTTCATGAATTCTTCAGCTTATTATAGTATGGGTTGTTGATGTTAGTCATGTATTCAAGAAAGTCATGCGTTGTCAATTTCTTTCCATCGAGTCCTGGGGGTACTTGTACCCGACAAATTAGTTGTGTGCCTAGAGCCATGTCATGTTTTCATGATACTCTCAGTCAAGCTATGATCCATAAAACCCAGTCAGTCATGTAACTCAGGAAAACCCAAAAATCTCAGAAATCTCAGTAACCTCAGTATTACCAGTAAATCTTAGTAACTTCAGTACTCTCAGTCAGTCCTTAGATCTCAGTAGCATTTCGTCAGTCAATGGAACTCAGTGAACTCATTTTATCTCCTCTAAATAATAACATTAGTATCGGTTCGGTTTAGTTAATCAGTTCAGTGTCTATTCAGTTAGGAGTAGGATTCAGCATCGAGTGAACCCAAGAATGGGGACTCACCTATATTCAGTGGAGGGTGTGATCCTTAAAAGCAATCCTCGTGTTCCAGAACTACATAGCCAGCGTAGGTTGAGATGCACCCTATGCGTTTAGGGATTTATATATCTCATTTGGGTCACTTCCTAGAGGGGTTGACGGAAGACCTCCATGTTAGAGAGGGTATACTCACTAGTCTTTACTCGTAGCATGATATTGACACCCTTCCAGCTAGGGTTATAGGTTGGACCTCACCAATTCAGTTTTGGGGCATGGCAGCTAGACGATTACCTCCCACAATCTCAGTTTCAGTCTTAGTCCCAATCGCAGTAATAGAACACAGATAGTTCTACAGATTTCAGGACTTTCAGATACAATACAAAACTCAACTAGTTCCATAAAAAACTAGACTGTTAGGTATAGCTGCTCAGTATCAGTTATTTTAGTTATACAATTATTAGTATCTCATGTTATTAGTACTCAGACTCCGAAATCATGTTATCACGACCCTAGTTATAGTTATTATGTATTCTTACATGTATTCTCATGTTCATATTATTTAGTCAGTTAGTATAGATCATGCATGTAAACCCTTTGCATTCAACCTACCTTATATGCATACCAGTATATTTAAAGTACTAACATATTTGGTCTATGGTGTCTTATGCTATAGGTTCAAAAGCACGAGTTCCAAAGTATTAGTAGTATTCTAGTCTCTGCAGTCAGAGTTAGCAGTGAGTCCTCATCTTTCGAGGACATGATCGTTTCTTTATTATCTCATTAATTAATTTATTAGTTGGAATTATTTTGGGACAATCCCATCAATTCCTTATTCAAATAGTTCAGACCGTTAGAGGTTTTTCAGAATAGCATGTTCAGATAGTTATTTCAGTGTTTGGGTATTTCATACCCCATCCATATTTTATGATTTTTAGTTATTTTTCAGTTTTGAACCTTAAGGCCTTTCAATTTATGTTTCCATATTTCTGTATTACTATTCTGAGATGGTCTGCATAATTATGTTCACTACGAGAATAGACGAGGATGTCATCTATGAGGACTATGATGAACATGTCAAATCACTACTTGAACACATGGTTCATCAAGTCCATGAAAGCTTCTGGGGCATTGGTAAGACCAAAGGACATGACTAATAATTTGGAATGACTGCACCGAGTACGAAAAGCTATTCTCAAAATGTCACATTCTCTAACTCTGTGTTGATGATAGCCAGATATGAGATCTATCTTAGAGAAATAGTTTGCACCTTAAAGTTGTCCAAGCAAGTAATTGATTTTGGGAAGTGGATACTTGTTTGTAACCATGACTTTATTGAGCTAACGGTAGTCTATACATATTCTGAGAGAGCCATCTCTCTTTCGCACGAATAGAACTGGTGCACCCTATGGGGAAACACTAGGCCTGATGAATCCCTTATCTAAGAGATCCTTCAACTGTTCTTTTAGTTCTCTAAGTTCTTCTGGTGTCATTCTGTATGGTGGGATGGATAAAGGCTGAGTATCTAAAAGAAGATCAATGTCGAAGTCAATTTCCCTTTCGGGAGGAACTCTGAGAAAATCTTTGGTAAACACATCTGAATATTCATTCACTACTGATACTAATCCAAGACTAGGAGTTTTAGAACTAGAATTCTTAACTCGAACAAGATGATAGACACATCACTAAGATATTAGTTTCCTAGAACGTAGATAGGAAATAAGCTGACCTCCGAATGCTGAAATACTAACCTCCACGCTAGGAAGGGTTCATTCAGAAACTGAAACTAGACTGTAGTCGATTTAAATATAGTAAGAATGAAGCCAATCCATGCCGAGAATGATATCAAAATCCGTTATCTCTAATTCGACTAAGTCTACTTAAGTGACTTTCTCAGTTACCATGATCGGACAGTTCCTATATACCTATCGGGCAATGATGGTTTTACCTAATGGAGTAGAGATTGAAAAGGTCTCTGCTAGAATTTCAGGACTGACTCCGAAATCAACTGCTATATAAGGAGTAACAAAAGACAAGGAAGCTGCTGGATCTAGCAAAGCAAAAATATGCAAGTAAAAGATCTGTAATGTACTAGTAACCATATTAGGAGAATTTTCCTAATCCTATTGGGAATGAAGAGCATAGAGTCTATTTGGGCATTGCCCACTGGTAGCATTGGAGGTGGTACCCTACTGATTTGGTCGATCGGACTTTGTAGAAGAATGGTTATGCTAACCCTGAAAACCTAACTGTGATAATCTTTGATGCTGTTGCCTGACTTTCCACATCCAAAATAGATGTCCTTGATAGCTCTGCAAATACCCTGATGGGTCTTACCACAAGTTTGACAATGGGGATGGGTTTGGGCAATGCTAACACTGCTTTGAGTTTTAGGGTCTGGCGCCCTATCCCTGTTGCCGTCTCTGAATTTTGGCACTGGAGAATTGGCTGAAGAAGGGGCTGGGACAACAGCCTACTAATTGCTCAGAGCTACTACTGAGTAAGATAAAGTGAGTTAGTCGGTTCTGAATTCGCCATGAAAGGCATGCTCATCCAGGGAATTTGCCTGAATGGAAAAAAGTACTGAGTGATTTCTGGTTCTCCTTTTGTTAGTCCTTTTGGGAGACATATTCAGTAAATGAAATGGAAAAATAGATTAGACTGGGAGTTGACATTTGAGCATATGTTCATTAGTACGACATGAATAATGAAAGAAGGGAAACTGTTCCTAAAACATCTCATAGTCTCCTATCCATAAGTGTGGTGCACAACACATCCATACACAAGACACTACTAGATGCGGCTTTACAGACTTCCTAGGACACTATTAAACCTTAGTCTCTGATACTAAGTTTGTAATGCCCCAAATTTGGTACTTGGAATGCTACACGGTACTCGTGACCCCGAAGAACCACAAGCTAACCCATGACTAATATCTGTACCTGAACACGGTATAATATACTATATAAATGTGAAATAAAAGGCTGAAAGGCCATAAGGTTCAAATATCTGATAAAACACGACATCTAAGAATACGGTATATCAATACCAAAATAACTTAAATAACTATCTGAACATACTATAGTCTGAAAGCGTCTAACATAGTACTGTCTGAATAAGGAGTTGATGGGACATATGCCCAACTAACTCCAACAACTAAAATTAACTAAGCACTATAAAAGTGAAGTAATCAAATCATAACACCCTCAAATGATGAGGACTCACTATTGACTCTGACTGCTGGAACTGGAATGCTACTGATGTTCTAGAGCTAATACTTTTGAACCTATGGTATAAAACACCATAGCGCAAATGCATCAGTATGATTGAATGTATTGGTATGCTAGTGAGGTAGAATGAATACAAAGGGTTAAAATACGTGAACAATACTAACTGACTGTATAACATGAATATGAGAATACACGCATGAATAAGTAACTGTAACTAAATTTGTGATAATACTGACTACTGAGTTTGAATACTGATATCATGAGTTCCTGATAACTGATGTAACTAATTCTGAGTGACTTTATCTGATAGTCTAGATTCTGATGGAACTAGCTAAGTTCCATATGGTACTGGGTGACTGTATCTGACAATCCTGAATTCTATAAAACTATCTGAATTCTATTACTGAGACCTGAGACTGAAACTGTGGGAAGTAGTCTTTTAACCAAAATACCCCTAATAAGCTGTTATAGCTGAGTTGGGGTCCAATCTGTAACCCCAATTAGAAGGGTATCAATACCGCACCACTGGTAAGGACAAGATGTGAGTGACCCTTATCTAATATGTACTCTAATGAGAATGGTGAGACCCTCATCTGACAGGTTAAGCCACCTCATCTACCCTCATCTAGCAAGTTTGACGTCTCAACCTACACTGGATACATAGTTTTAGAGTGCAAGGATTGCTTCTAAGAATCACACCCTCTACTCTTAGGTAATTTCCCATCCTTGGGCTCACTCGGTGCTGAATCCTACTCCCATCTGAATAGACACTGGACTGAATATACTGGACTGAACTAGACTGAGTTTCGTTGAATTCTATTAACTGGTGGAATATTACTGAGATTTGATAACTGATTGATATTACTGAGATTACTGAGATTACTGGACTGATACTGAATTTACTGAGTTTTCCTGAGTCATGTAACTAACTGAATTCCACTAATCATGGCTTGACTAAGATTATCATGAAAATGATATTGGCTCTAGGCATGTAGCTAACTTATCGGGTACAAGTACCCCTAGGACTCTATAGCATGAAAATGACAAGACATGACACTTCTTGAACACATGACCATAATCAATAATTCATAATACAATCACTTGGGAGTTTCATGAAGCATTTGGTTCTTATACTCTTGTACATAAATAGGAATGCATTCAAATATATCATGGTTAAACAATTCTAGTCTCATGGGAATTCCATCAAACAATTTTAATCCATCACAATAGTATGAGAGTTATTTTGAAATGTAAAGATAAAGAATGGATTCATCATTTAGGACCTATTGAGTCAATAAGCATAAATCTTACTCTCTTAGGCATTCTATCAAACATCTAGTATGCATAACTTAGGGCTTAAGCATGAACATCAACTTAATACATCAAGTTTCTTCATTAAACTCAATTTCATTGATTTCAATCCATACATTAACAAATTTTATGAAAACATATTAAAGATTCTAACTTGAAAGTCGCACAACAACATACACATGATTATAATCAATCCACAACATGGGCTTCACAAATCATGATTTTAAAATAGGATTCTTGAGCTTCATGGGTGAAAGGAACCCATGAATCAAAATTAAAAATACTTGGGTGGATGATTTCATGAAGATTGGTGGAAGAAAGCTTAAATTCTTGACTTGGAATTAAACTCCTAGGGTTTCTTATTCTTGGGGATTGATCTTTGAGAGAAACCCTAATTTGGTGTTGTGGATGAATAATAAAGTTATGAGCTCTGGTCTGGTATAATTAGGGGTTAAAATGAGTTGAAAAGACCAAAATACCCTTTTAAAAATGAATTAAAATCCCTGATCAAAAGTGGCGATGGTTTTGGCGATGGTCCATCGTTGGCTCAATGGTCAGTCGGTCCATACCATCGTACTTGGCTAGAACCTGAACTTTTTGCCGCATCCGTGATGGTTTAGGTGATGGACCGTCGGTACTGACCATCGAACTTGGCCAGAAGATTGGTTTACTACATTAGCCATAATGGCTTGGGCGACGGTCTGTCACTAACTCGATGGTCCGTTGGTCCTAAGTGTTGCTTCTGGTCAGTTCCGATAGTTCTTTGTAAAACATTCATAACCTTTTGCTCCGATACCGAATTTGGATGAAATTGGTACTTTGGAAAGATAATTCAATTTCTCACATAATAATAAGTCAAAATTGGGGAAATTCTTTATGATTTAAACATTGATCATTTAGGAAGTCATCACTAACTCTTTTAGAGACTAGATTTAACTTAAGGAAAGTTTGGGGTATTACAATATCTCCCCTTTGGGAACATTCGTTCTCTAATGGTACTGACTAAACTGGGAAAGCTGATAGACTGGTCTTACTTAAGGGATGTGAACATTTGAAACATGATTATATGACTGGAACTTCTAATATACTACAATTTCATACTGAACATGCATATCTGATGCATGAATACTGAATCATGAATACATGAATGGAACACTGATAAGCTAAATTTATCAAGCTAAACATACATATCTGATGTATGAGTACATGACTGAGCTGATACATTAATGCATGACTTAACATGCAATGGTACTTTAAAATACTGAGATTGTAACTGGAATTTGAACATGGAACTGAATAGGCTTAAAGAAAGCTATTACCTTGGGCTGAGTCTAAATTCGTGTAGAAAAGGTGAGGATACTTGGTCCGCATATCTGCTTCTACTTCCCAAGTAGCTCCCTCAACGGATTGATTCCACCAAAGAACTTTGACTAGAGGAACTTCGTTGTCCTTAGTTTAAAAATTTGGTAGTTAAGGATTTCGACTGGAATTTTCTTATAAGAGAGACTGTTCTGAATATCTACGCCATTAACAGGGACTACGACTGCTGGGTCACCTATACACTTCTTAAGAAAGGACACATGAAAGACTGGATGCAATGAAGCTAGATCTGAGGGAAACTCGAGCTCATAAGATACCTTGCCGAAACGACTAAGAATTTTAAAGCGATCGATGTATTGGGGACGAAGCTTTTCCTTCTCGCCGAATCTCTTCACTCCCTTCATGGGAGAGATCTTTAGATAGATAAAGTCATTAATCTCGAACTCGATATCCTTTATTGAACATGATGAATGGGAACATGAGAACATGACTAAGTCTATAACATGTGACATGGACTGAGTATCGTAAACTGAACTGAGCTATTGCATACATGGCTTATGGCTGAGATTGGAGCTTGAGGGTTCACTTATGAGTACCTACTACTCCAAGCTAGTTTCCTTACATAAAGAGGGAATGACATGTTTAGGTAATGAAATTTTAGGGGATTATAGTGTATCTCACCTTTGGGACACTACATACCTCAAAGAATGCTGACTTAGTTGAGATACTAAGGAGAGACTTGAATGATACACAAGGCACCCGTGAATAGAATCGCGATTGAATATTCAAGATCTGTGACTGAGTCATGAAACATGTACTGAGTTAAACACGCAACTACTTGATTGGTCCATCTTAGAATGGTTACATCCATGAGACTTTGAATAGTGCGACTAGGTGGACAGAATAGGAAAATATATGAACTTGTCCATCTGACTGTCGAACTGAAGTACTAGTTGTTCAAACTAATTCCTACTGACTGACTTGTCTGATCTATTGACTGACTGATGGCTGAGTACTGGGCATATAAGACTGAACTGTACTTAGTTTGAATAACTGGACTGAGAATATGGAGATTTTATGAACATGAGAAAGGGACTAACTGAGTACCATGAGATAGATGAGAATGAATTCATGAAATACTTGTATTGTCTGAGAATGTAAGACCAGGCATATAACATGATTCAAAAATATTCTATAAGATGAGGTAATAAAATACTGATAACATGCGTAACTGATAACTACATGCTATGGTCAAGCAAACCTGAAATTGGACTGTGGTACTGATATGATTTCTGAACGGAGACTGAGACTGACACTATATCTAAGACTGTAGCAGAGTCTATAAATAAATCTGTAATTGAGACAAATACTAGGACTGAATATTGGTTTTTGATAATTAAGGTTTAGACTGGTACTAAAGTACTGAATTCTGATGGCTAAGAAATTGATAACTGAAAGCCATGGTCCTATAGGACTATCTGAGTCCTTTACTAAATACCGATTACTGAACTGATGCTGTAACTGAGGCTTGAGGGATGGAAAATTGACACCACGGATTCACCAAGGGATTTAAACTAAGGGTATACGTGACATAACCTGAGTTTGGTTGATCACTAAAAGTGGAACATGAGTCATGTGGGATGAGCATACTATAAAGTACGACATGATTACATGAGTCGTAAGCTACATGACCTGAGTCTAAAGGTTCTGTATTCATGGGAGATGACCAATACTATTGAGTAAACTAGATCTCCTTATACTAGGAACTGGAAATGCACATGATTCTATGGAAAGTGCGTAAATGTAAGTTGTGTTCACGGAACATGATTTGTACCGTGAAGTAAACTGGGACTCCTTATACTGGGAATTGAAATCGTACATTATTTTCACTAATGTGCACAAATATATAAATGATCATGGAGATGACTGGTAGGACATGAATAGATATCATGATACTTGATGGGTTTTGAGGATCTATATTACTATTCTGAGATGATCTGTATGATTATGCTCACTACGGGAATAGACGAGGATGTCATCTATGAAGACTATGACGAATATATCCAAGTACTACTTGAACACATGGTTCATCAAGTCCATGAAAGTTGTTGGGGCATTGGTAAGACCAAAGGACATGACTAAGAATTCAAAGTGACCGTATCGAGTTCGAAAATCTATTCTCAGAATATCACATTCTCTAACTCTGGGTTGATGATAGCCTGATCTGAGGTCTATCATAGAGAAATAGATGGCACCCTAAAGTTGTCCAAATAAGTCATTGATTCTGGGAAGTAGATACATGTTAGTAACCGTGACTCTATTGAGATGACAGCAGTATATACACATTCTGAGAGAGTTATCTCTCATTCTCATGAATAGAACTAGTGCACCCCATAGAGAAACACTGGACTTGATGAATCCCTTGTGTAAGAGATCCTTCAACTGTTCTTTTAGTTCTGTGAGTTCTGCTAGTGCTATTCTGTATGGCAGGATAGATAAAGGCTGACTATCTGAAAGAAGATCAATGCCGAAGTCTATTTCCCTTTCAGGAGGAACTCCGAGAAAATCTTTGGGAAACACATCTGAATATTTATTCACTACTGAGATTGATTCAAGACTGGGAGTTTTGAAACTAGAATCCTTAACTCAAACAAGATGATAGACACATCCCTTAGATATCATTTTCCTAGCACGTATATAGGAAATATGCTGACCTCTGAATGCTGAAATACTAATCTTCAGTCTAGGAAGGGTACATTCAGAAATTGAAACTGGACTGTATTTGACTGTGGAATAGAATAAATGAAGCCAATTTATGCCAATAATGACATCAATATCCATCATCTCTAATTCAACTAAGTCTACTGAAGTGACTTTCTCAGTTACCATGACCGAACAGTTCCTGAATACCTATCGGGCTATGATGGTTTTACCCACTAGGGTAGAGACTTAAAATGGCTCTACTAGAATTTCGGGACTGTCTCTAAAATCATGTTCTATATAAGGAGTGACAAAAGACAAGGAAGCTCCTGGATCTAGCAAAGCGTAAACATGAAAGTGAAAGATCTGTAACGTACTAGTAACCACATCAGGAGAATTTCCCTGATCCTATCGGGACTGGAGAACATAGAGTATGTTTGGGCGTTGCCCACTGGTAGCACTGGAGGTGGCACCCTGCTGATTTGGGTGACTGGACTGAGCTGAGGAACGGTTACGCTGATCCTGAAAAACCTGACTGGGGACAATCTCTGACTCGGTCTAGCTTGCCACATCCAAAACAGACATTGTTTCCAGACCCTGATGGTTCTTACCACAATACTAACAAAGGGGATGGGTTTGGTCACTGCTAACACTGCCCTCAGGTTTAGGGCCTGGCGTCCTATTCCTATTGCTGTCTCTGAATTTTGGCACTGGAGCACTGGCTGAAGAAGGGGCTGGGACAACAGCCTACTAATTGCTCTGAGCTACTACTGACTAAGATAAAGTGAGGGATTCGATTCTAAATTTTCCATAAAAGACATTCTCATCCAGGGAATCTTCCTGAACGAGCGAAGGTACTGACTGATTTTCAGTTCTCCTTTTGTTAGCCCTTTTAGGAGACATATTCAGTAAATAAAATGGAAAAAATAGATTAGAATGGGAGTATACATTTGATCTTATGCTCACTGGCATGACATGAATACTGAAAGAAGGGAAACTGTTCCTAAAATATCTCATAGCCTCCTATCCATAAGTGTGGTGCACAACACACCCATGCATAAGACTCTAATAGATGTGGCTTTTCAGAATTCCAAGAACACTATTGAACCTTAGACTTAGTTACCAAGTTTGTAACGCCCCAAATCTGGTACTCAAAATGCTACATGATGCTCATGACCCCGAAGGACCACAAGCTAACCCATGACTGATATATGTTGTAATACCCCATATGTTTCTAAGCTAGGAAGTGAATCAGTTTTCTTAAGTGTGAAACCTCCTATCCTTTAATTCATAATTGATTATATAACTTACAATGAGTGTCCTAGCAATAATATAGTTTATGATATGTTAAGTATGCTCATATGAGTTACTTAGAGTAAGGCAAGCTAATAGCTTTAGAATTCATCAAGTTTTAGTGGGTGAATCTACAAGAGTAACATTTGAACAAGGATACCTTGATTGATATGTGATATTTTGGCAGATTTAGACCTACCAAATTGTAGAGAATCAAACTAGCTTTCAAAATATACTAATTTTATCAAAATTCGACACCCGAGCAAGAAGTTATGGCCTTGCAAAGTAGGAGTGCGATGCATAACAACCGCACATGTCTACTGGAACAAGTGTGCGATAGGTTGTGTGGTGCACACCCTGAAGTGTGTGATAACATATGCAACCACACCTTAGCTTGTGCGATAGGATGTGCGGCACACACCTTAGCATGTGCGATAAGGTGTGCGACGCACACTTGTTATTTTAGCCACGAAAACACTTAGCTTTTGAGTCATTTTGAGGATAATTAAGTCTTTTAACACTCCTTACACGTCCCATAACTTATCCTCACAAAATTTATAGCTTATAATCACATTACAACCCTATTAATATCTTAAGTTCATTATCCAAGAGAACAAAAAGGAGAAAAACTACTAGGGTTGCATAATCAAGCTTTAAGGTCCAATCTATCAACAATTTCATCGCTATTAAGGTATGCTTAGTGTTCATCCACGGATTTCTTTCGTCCGTGGAGTTCAAGAATCAATATGTGATAACTAAATTATGAATGTTTTATGGTGATATGGTTGTATTCATGTTGTTGTTTGTGGTTTGTGCTATAGAGTGAAAATTTGATGAACTTTCATGAATATTGTGATCAAGTAGTTGGAACCTATGAATGTGTGTGGATTAAGGTGGTCTAAATTTGTGAATACACCTATACCTTAAAGAGTGCATGCAAGGTGTTTGATAAAATACTTAGTATGTGATAAACCAAGTTTCCATGACTCAATAGTATTTGAATGACAAGCCAATGTTAACCATTATAATATGATATGAATTCCATGCTCTGTGCTTTATGATTTTGCATGAATTCCACGTTGTTGTTATGTGTCAAGGTTGTGGTATGGAATGAGCATGATATCGAAGCTATGAAAGTATATACATGTCATATGAATTCCCCTTTCCATGTATATGGTGTGGAGAACCATTATTAGTATAAAATCCCTTACTTATGATATTAAGAATTGTGGACTCCAATCTTGTGAACAAGTCATATCGTGTGTATCAGTTTCCTTATATCGAGTCCTGGGGGTATTTGTACCAAAAAATATAGTTGTGTGCCTAGAGCCATGTCATGTTTCACGATATCCAAAATCATGCCATGATTCAGTAAAATTCAGTCAGTCATGTGACTCAGGAAACCTCATGATCTCAGTCAGTTATCAGATATCAGTAGTATTCCATCTGTTAATGGAATTCAGTAAGCTTAGTCCACGTACAGTCAGTTATTCATGATCAGTCTCTTCAGATGGGAGTAGAAGTTAGCACCGAGTGAACCCAAGGATGGAAACATATACTGCCAGATGAGGGTGTGATTCTTAGCAGTCATCCTTGCATTCCAAAACTATGTAGCCAACATAGGTTGAGACATCACCACTGTCGGATGAGGGTTGATGAGGTGGCTTCGCACTGTCAAATGAGGGCCCCACCATTCACTTTTGGGAGCACTGTCAGATGAGGGTTACCTATAGTTGTCTTTACCAGTGGCGCGGTATTGACATCCTTCTAATCAGGGCAGAGATTGGACCCCAGCTTAGCCATAATGGCACATATAGGGGCATGTCGATTAAACAACTACCTCCCACAGTTTCAGTATCAGTCTCAGTAAAAGAACTCAGACAGTTCTTTAGATTTTAGTATATCAAGACTGTTAGATTCAGTTAGACTCAGTTATAGTATGAAACTCAGATAGTTCCATTAGATTTAGGATTGTCAGAAACAGTCACCCATGTTATCAGACCTATAGTATCAGTTATGTTAGTCATCATTAAACTATGTATTAGTATATAGGTCTAGCTATCATTCACCCATGATTTTAGTTACTATGTATGCATGTTTATACTCTTACGTTCATATCAGTTAGTCAGTTAGCATAGTTCATGCATATAAACCCTATTTATATTTAGCCTACCTCACTCATGTACTCAGTACATTCCCACGTACTGACACATTTGCGCTATGGTGCTTTATTTCTATGTTACACCATATGTCTAGAGACACGAGCTCCAAATTAGCTGTAACAGTAGCATTTCCATTCGCAGAGTTACAGTGAGTCCTCTTTATTCTACGACCAATATTATTTGATTCATTATTTATTTTAGTTAGTTTTTAGTTTTACGGAGTTAGTTGGAGACATGTTCCTTCAACCCCTTATTCAGATAGTACTTAGAGGCCTTCAGATTTAGTTCAGACTTATGTTCAGCTTTGATTCAAACTTTAGTTATTTTTGTTATTTTTTTCACCCATATGGATGATATATTTATTCCAGTTGAACCTTATGGCCTATTGTTCATGTTTTCCATATTTTACATGTATAATATGCGGTGTACAGGTACAGATATTAGTCATGGGTTAGCTTGTGGCCCTTCGGGATCATGAACACCGTGTAGCATTCTGGTTTAGATAATTGGGGCATTACAAACTTGGTATCAGAGTCGTCTGAAAGCCGCATCTAGTAGAGTCTTGTACATTGGTGTGTTGCGCTCCATATTTATGTAAGGAGGCTATGAGATGTTTTAGGAACAGTTTCCCTTCTTTTAGTATTCATGTCATGCTAGTGAGCATAATCTCAAGTTAATCTCTCAGTCTAATTCATTCTTCTATTATTTCAGAACATGCCTCCAAGGAGAAGAAACCAGCCAGCTCCTCAACCCGAAGATCCTTTGGGCGAACCTGTTTCTCATACAGAATTTAGAGCCACATTCACCATACTTGCTTAGTGTGTGGCTGCCTATAATGGATGGCCACCAGTTATTCCGGCCAATCCAGTGGTCAACTCAGCCGCAGCTAGGATTCAGGACTTCACCCGAATGAAGCCTCCATCTTTCTTCAGGTCTAAGTCTGATGAAGACCCATAGGAATTCATTGACCAAGTCCAGAAGGTCATTGATATCATGGGAGTTACTTCTATTGTGATTGCTGAGTTAGCCGCATATTAGTTGCAAGATGTGGCTCACACTTGGTATAAATAGTGGAAGTTCAAGAGGGTAGACGATGTAGGTCTTATTGAGTAGGAGGAATTTGTCACGACTTTCATAGACAGATTCTTTCCCCAAGAGCTGGGGAAAGCCAAAGTTCTTGAGTTCATCAACCTCAGGCAGGGAAATATGATGGTTAGAGAGTATTCTCTCAGATTTACTCAGTTAGCCAGATATACCCCTCATGTGGTTATAGACACCAGGGCTAAAATGAGCAAGTTCGTGTCAGGGGTGAACGATAGTATGGTAAATAAATGCAGATCTGTGATACTTAACAGTGATATGACCTTAGACAGACTCATAACCCATGCCTAGTAGATAGAGGAGCAAAAGGTTAGGACTAGGGAGAGGCAGAATAAGAGAGCAAGATCAGGTAGTTTTTATTTTTCTTAGCCCAAATCAGAGGGAGGAGACTATTCACAGTTTTGTCCTAAGTCATCTTCCTCAGTTCAGTCTTCAGCCAGTGCTCTAGCTCGTAAGTTCAGAGATAGAGCACCAGGCCCTAAATCTCAGGGCAGCGTCAGCAATGCCCGAACTAATCCCCTATGTCATACTTATGGTAAGAACCACATGGGTGTTTACAGATTCGATAGTGATATTTGCTTTGGTTGTGGCATGGCCAGGCCACAGAGTCAGAGATTTTCCCTAGTCGGGTTATCATGGTTATCAAAACCATTTCAGAGCTCAATCCGGTCACCCGAACCAGCAGGGTGCCACTTCCAGTGCTACTAGTGGGCAACGCCCAAATAGACTCTATGCTCTTCAGACTCAATAGGATCAGGAAAATTCCCCTGATGTCATTACTGGTATGTTATAGATTTTCCATGTTCATGTTTATGCTTTGCTAGATCTAGGTGCATCCTTGTCTTTTGTTACTTCCTTCATAGAAAGAGATTTTGGAATCAGTCCTAAAACTTTAGTAGAGCCCTTTTCAGTCTCTACCCTAGTGGGTAAAACCATCATAGCTCGGTGGGTATACAGGAACTGCCCGATTATGATATTTCAGAAATCCACGTCAGTAGATTTAGTTGAATTAGAGATAACTAATTTTGATGTCATTCTCGACATGGATTAGCTTCATTCCTGCTATGCCACAGTCGACTTCAAAAATAGGATAGTTTAGTTTTAGTTCCCGAATGAACCCGTCCTTTAGTGGAAGGGTAGTACTTCAGAGTTCTAGGGTCAGCTTATTTCCTACCTTTAAACAAGGAGAATGATTTCTAAGGGGTGTGTATGTCATCTCGTGCATGTTAAAGATTCCAGTTCTGAATCTCCTAGTCTTGAATTAGTCCCAGTTGTTAATGAATATTCAGATGTCTTTCCGAAATTTCTTCTAGGCATTTCTCCCAAAAGGGAAATAGACTTCGGCATTGATCTACTTCTAGATACTCAGCCTATTTCTATTCTTCCATATAGAATGACACCAGTAGAACTTAAAAAGCTCAAAGATCAGTTGAAAGAACTCTTAGATAAAGGATTCATCAGACCCAGTATTTCTCTGTAGGGCGTACCAGCCTTATTCGTGTGCACGAAAGACAGTTCTCTCAGGATGTGTATTGATTACCGTCAGCTCAATAAAGTTACGGTCAAGAACAAGTATCCTCTTCCCAAGATACATAAATTGTTTGACCAACTTTAGGGTGCCTGTTATTTCTCTAAGATAGACCTCAGATCAAGCTATCATCAACTTAGAGTTAGAGAATGTGACATTCCGAAGAAAGCTTTTCGTACTCGGTATGGTCACTTCAAATTTCTAGTCATATCCTTTGGTCTTACTAATTCCACTGTAGCTTTCATGGAGTTGATGAACCATGTGTTCAAGCAGTACTTAGACATGTTCATCACAGTCTTTATAGATGATATTCTGGTCTATTCCCGCACTGAGACCGATCATTCAGACCATCTTAGAATTGTTCTTCAGACTCTCAGGGATCATCAGTTATTCGCTAAGTTTAGCATGTGCAAATTTTATCTAAGATCAGTAGCATTCCTTGGCCATATTATTTCCAATAATGGCATTAGAGTAGATCCTCAGAAAACCAAAGCGGTAAGAAATTGGCCTCGCCCCGTATCTCCATTAGATATCAGGAGTTTCTTGGGTTTGGCTGGCTATTACAAATGATTTTTCAAGGGATTTTCTTATATTACATCTCTTATGTCTAGATTGACTCAGAAGAAGGTCAAGTTACAGTGGTCAGATCCTTGCGAGAAAAGTTTTCAAGAGTTGAAAACTCAACTCACTTCAGCCTCAGTTCTAGCTCTTTCAGATGGTTCAGATGGGTTCGTAGTATATTATGATGCATCCAGAGTAGGATTAGGTTGTGTCATCATGCAGTATGGTAAGGTCATAGCCTACGTCTCCAGACAGTTAAAGCCCCATGAGAAGAAATATCCTACTCATGATCTTAAGTTAGCAGTTGTAGTATCTGCCTTAAAGATTTGGAGGCATTATCTTTACGGAGTTCACGTAGATGTCTTTACAGATCATAAGAGTCTCCAGTATATCTTTTTTTAGAAAGATCTAAATTTTTATCATAGAAGGTGGTTAGAACTTTTGAAGAATTTGACATGAGTGTCCTTTATCATTCGGGCAAGGCCAATGTTGTGGCTGAAGCTCTCAGTAGACTCTCCATGGGTAGTGTTTATCATGTTGATGATAGCAAGAAGAAGATAGCTCAAGAAATCCATCAGCTTACCAAACTAGGCGTTCACTTAGTCAACTCTTCAGAGGGTGGTATATGTGTTCGGAGTAGTTCAGAGTCATCTCTAGTTTCTGAGATGAAAGGTAAGAAAGACAGGATCCTAGTCTTGTCAAGCTAAAAGTGTCAGTTCAGAGTCAGAAATTAGAGGTTTTCTCCCAAGGAGGAGACGGTGTTCTTCGTTGTCAGGGTCGTCTGTGTGTTCCAAGTATAGATGACTTGAGGCAACGAATTCCTGCAGAAGTGCATGGTGTGTGATACTCTATTCATCCAAGGGACAGTAAAATGTACCGCGACCTGCGGGAGATCTATTAGTGGAGTGGGATGAAGAGAGATGTTGTAGCGTTTATGGCTAGGTGCTCTATATATCAATAGGTTAAGATAGAGCAACAGAAGCGTAGTGGTTCCATGCAGGAGTTCACCATTCCTACTTGGAAGTGGGAAGAAGTGATCATAGACTTTGTGATGGGTCTGCCTAAAACTCATCATCAGGATGATTCAGTTTGGGTCATTGTAGACAGAATGACTAAGTCAGCTCATTTCTTTCCAGTTCGTACTTTTTATTCAGCCGAGGATTACGCCAAGCTCTATGTTAGAGAGTTGGTCAGATTAAATGGTATTCCACTATCTATTATTTCAGACAGAGGTACCCAGTTCACCTCTCACTTCTAGAAAGTGTTCCAAAAGGGTCTTGGTACGCAAGTTCATCTCAGTACAATATTTCATCCTCAGACAGATGGTCAGGCAGAAAGCACCATTCAAACTCTCAAAGATGTGCTAAAGGTGCGTGTAATTGATTTCAAGGGAAGTTGGGATGACCACTTGCCTTTGATAGAGTTTGCATACAACAATAGCTATCATTCCAGTATTCAGATGCTCCATTCGAAGCTCTCTATGGTAGGAGATATAGATCTCCAATTGGTTGGTTTGAAGTTAGTAAGGCCTCAGTTATAGGTCCTGACTTAGTATTCAACGCCTTAGAGAAAGTTCAGTTATCACAGAGAGACTTCGGGCTGCTCAGAGCTGACAGAAGTCGTATGCAGATGTTCATAGAAATGATCTTGAGTTCGAAGTCAATGAATATGTCTACCTTAAGATCTCTCCTATAAAGGGAGTGAAGAGGTTTGGCAAAAAAAGGAAACTCAGTTGCCGATATATCGGTCCCTTCAGGATTCTCAGTCGCTTCAGCAAAGTATTTTATGAGCCTCAGTTCATCCAGTCTTCCATGTCTCTTTGCTCAAGAAGTGCATAGGTGACCCAGAAGTTGTAGTCCCTATTCAGAGCATTGACATTCAGAACAGCCTCTCCTATGAAGAGATTTCAGTCAAAATCTTAGACTATCAGACTTGTAGATTGAGGAACAAAAAAGTCTCTCTAGTTAAATTTCTTTGGTGAAATCAGTCTCATGAGGGAGCTACTTGGGAAGCAAAAGAAGATATACATACTAAGTATCCTCACCTTTTCCCTGCTAATTCATATTAAGCTCAAGGTAACAGTCCTCCTTAAGCTTAGGAAGTTCACGTTTAGTATTCAGTTTTATGCTCATGTTCCCATTATAAACTTGGTACCTATTACCATTGCATACTCAGTCATGCATTCATGTATCAGTCTAGTATTTAATCATGCATCAGATATGCATTATCATTGCGAGAACCTCAGTCATGCATTCATGAATCAGTTACATGTGCATCAGATATGCATGTCCAGTATGATGTAGTCAGTTTATCAGTCATGTCAGTCATAAGATCATGTTTTAGTCATTCATGTCCAGTTCATGTTCCTCTTATCTCTCATCCCCTCTCAGTTAGTTCTCATTCGTGGACGAATGTTCCCAAGGGGGAGATATTATAATACCCCGTATGTTTTCAAGCTAGAAAGTAAATCAATTTTCGTATGTATGAAACCTCCTATCCTGTGATTCATATTTGAGTACATAACTTATAATGAGTATCCCAGCGATAAGATAGCTTATGATGTGTTAAGCATGCTCATATGAGTCACTTAGAGTAAGGAAAGCTAATAGCTTTTGAATCCATCAAGTTTTAGTATGTGAATCTACAAGAGTAACCTTTTAATGAGGATAACTTGATTGATATGTGATATTTTGAAAGATTTAGACCCACCAAATTATATAGAATTGAACTAGCTTTCCAACGATACCAATTTTATCAAAACCCAACACCTCAGCAAGAAGTTATGGCCTTGTAAAGTAGGAGTGTGACGCATAACAATCGGACATGGCTACTGGAACAAGTGTGTGATAGGTTGTGTGGCGCACACCCTCAAGTGTGCGATAACATGTGTGACACACACCTTAGCTTTTGAGATAGGATGTGCAGTGCACACCTTAGCATGTGCGATGAGGTGTGCGATGCACACTTATGATTTTAGCCATGAAAACACTTAGTTTTTGAGTTATTTTGAGGATAATTAAGTCTTTTAACACTCCTTACATGTCCCAAATCTTAACCTCACAAACTTTATAGCTTCTAATCACATTACAACTCTATTAACATCTTAAGTTCATTATCCAGAAGCACAAGAAAGAGAAAAACTACTAGGGTTGCATAATCAAGCTTGAAGGTCCAATCTATCAACAATTTCATCGCCATTAAGGTATCCGTAGTGTTCATCCACGGATTTCTTTCGTCCGTGGAGTTCAAGAATCAATCTTTGATAACTAAATCATGAATGTTTTGTGGTGATATAGTTGTATTCATGTTGTTGTTTGTGGTTTGTGCTATAGAGTGCGAATTTGATGAACTTTCATGAAGATTGTGATCATGTAGTTTGAACCCATGAATTTGGGTGGATTAAGGTGGTGTAAATTTGTGAATACACCTATGCCTTAAAGAGTGCATGCAAGGTGTTTTATAAAATGCTTAGTATGTGATAAACCAAGTTTCCATGACTCAATAGTATTTGAATGACAAGCCAATATTAACCATTATAATTTGATATGAAATCCATGCTCTATGCTTTATGATTTCACATGAATTCCACATTGATGTTATGTGTCATGGTTGTGGTATGGAATGAGCATGATATTGAAGCTATGTAAGTATATACATATCATATGAATTACTCTTTCCATGTATAAGGTTTTGAGAACCATGATTTGTATGAAATCCCTTACATATGATATCATGAATTGTGGACTCCAATCTTATGAACAAGTCATGTCATGTGTGTTAGTTTTCTTCTATCGAGTCCTGGGGGTATTCGTACCTAAAAAATATAGTTGTGTGCCTAAAGCCATCTCATGTTTCACGATATCCAAAATCACGCCATGATTCAGTAGAATTCAGTCAGTCATGTGACTTAGGAAACTTCATGATCTCAGCCAGTTATCAGATATCAGTCGTATTCCATCTGTTAATGGAATTCAGTAAGCTCAGTCCACGTACAGTCAGTTATTCATGTTCGGTCTCTTCAGATGGGAGTAGAAGTTAGCATCGAGTGAACCCAAGGATAGAAACATACACTGCCAGATGAGGGTGTGATTCTTAGTAGTCATCCTTGCGTTCCAGAACTATGTAGCCAGCATAGTTTGAGACATCAACACTGTCAAATGAGGGTTGATGAGGTGGCTTCTCATTGTCAGATAAGGGCCCCACCATTCTCTTTTGGGAACATTGTCAGATGAGGCTTACCCACAGTTGTCTTTACCAGTGGCGCGGTATTGACACCTCTCTATTCAGGGTAGAGATTGGACCCCAGCTTAGCCATAATGGTACATATAGGGGCATGCCGGTTAAACAACTACCTCCCACAGTTTCAGTATCAGTCTCAGTAAAAGAACTCAGATAGTTTTTCAGATTTTAATATATCAGGACTTTTAGATACAATCAGACTCAGTTACAGTATGGAACTCAGATAGTTCCATCAGATTCAAGACTATCAAACACAATCGCCCATGTTATCAGAACTATATTATCAGTCATGTTAGTCATCAGTAAACTATGTATTAGCATACAGGTCTAGCTATCATGCACCCACAATTTCAGTTACTATGTATGCATGTTTGTACTCTTACATTCATATCAGTCAGTCAGTTAGCATTGTTTATGGATGTAAAACTTGTTTATATTTAGCCTACCTCACTCGTATACTCAATACACTCCCACGTACTGACGCATTTGCGCTATGGTGCTTTCTTTTCATGTTACACCATAGGTCCAGAGACATAAGCTCCAGATTAGCAGTAGCAGTAGCATTTCCAGTTGCAAATTTATAGTGATTCCTCTTTATTTGAGGACCAATATAATTTGATTCATTATTTATTTCAGTTAGTTTTCAGTTTTACGAAGTTAGTTGGAGACATGTTCCTTTAACTCCTTATTCAGACAGTACTTAGAAGCCTTCAGATTTAGTTCAGACTTATGTTCAGCTTTGATTCAGACTTCAGTTATTTTGTGTATTTTTTTCACCCATATGGATGATATATTTATTCCAGTTGAACCTTATGGCCTATTGTTCATATTTTCTGTATTTTACATGTATAATATGCAGTGTATAGGTACAGATATCAGTCATTGGTTAGCTTGTGGCCCTTCGGGGTCATGAGCACCGTGTAGCATTTCGGTTCAGATAATCGGGACATTACATATATACCTGAACACTGCATAATATACTATATAAATGTAAAATAAAAGGATGAAAGGCCATGAGCTTCAAATATCTTATAAAACATGACATACTAAAATATGGTATATCAATAACAAAATAACTGAAATAACTATCTGAACATACTATAGTTTGAATGCCTATAACACTATACTGTCTGAATAAGGAGTTGATGGGATATGTCCCCAACTAACTCCAACTATTGAAATAAACTAAGCACTGTAGAAGTAAAGTAATCAAATCATAATATCCTCGAATGATGAGGACTTAGTGCTGACTCTGACTGCTAAAAATGGAATGTTATTGATGTTCTAGAGCTCGTACTTTTGAACCTATGGTATAAAACACCATAGCGCAAATGTATCAGTACGATTGAATATACTGGTATGCTAGTGAGGTAGGATGAATGCAAAGGGTTCAAATGCATGAACAATACTAACTGACTGTATAACATGAATATGAGAATACACGCATGAATTAGTAACTGTAATTGAATTCGTGATAATACTGACTACTAAGTTTGAATACTAATATCATGAGTTTCTAATAACTGATGTAACTGATACTGAGTGACTGTATCTGACAGTCTAGATTCTGATAAAACTAGCTGAGTTCCGTACTATACTGGGTAATTGTATCTAACAGTCCTAAATTCTGAAGAATTGTCTTAGTTCTATTACTGAGACCTGAGACTGAGACTATGGGAAGTAGTCCTTTAACCGACATGCCCATAATAAGATGTTATAGCGGAGTTGGGTTCCAATCTGTAACCCCAATTGGGGTCTAATGAGAACGGCAGGACCCTCATCTAACATGTTAAGCCATCTTCTCTACCCTTATTTAGAAAGGTTTTATGTCTCAACCTATATTGGCTACATAGTTCTAGAGTGCAAAGATTTCTTCTAAGAATCATACCCTCTACTCGCAGGTGAGTTCCTATCCTTGGGCTCACTTGGTGCTAAATCCTACCCCCATTTGAATAGACACTGAACTGAATATACTGGACTGAACTGGACTGAGTTTCACTAAATTCTGTTGACTGACAGAATATTACTGAGATTTGATAACTGACTGAGATTACTGAGATTACTAGACTGATACTGAATTTACTGAGTTTTCCTAAGTCATGTAACTGACTGAATTCTACTGATGATGGCTTGACTGAAATTATCATGAAACTGACACTGGCTCTAGGCGCACAACTAAATTATTGGGTACAAGTACCCCCAGAACTCGATAGCATGAAACTGATAAGACATGATACTTCTTGAATACATTATCATAATCAATAATTCATAATACAATCACTTGGGAGTTTCATGAAGCATTTGGTTCTCATACTCTTGTACATAAATAGGAATGCATTCAAATATATTATGGTTAAACAATTCTAGTCTCATGGGCATTCCATCAAACAATTTCAATACTTCACAATAGCATGAGAGTCATTTTGAAACATAAGGATAAAGCATGGATTCATCATTTAGGCCTTATTGGTCAATAAGCATAAATCTTACTCTCTTAGGCATTTTATCAAACATCTAGTAGGCATAACTTAAGGCTTAAGCATGAACATCAACTTAATACATCAAGTTCCTTCATTCAACTCAATTTTATCAATTTCAATCCATTAACAAATTTCATGAAAACATATTAAAGCTTCAAACTTGGAAGTCGTACAACAACATAAACATGATTATAATCAATCCACAACATGGGTTTCACAATTCATGATTTTAAAATAGGATTCTTGAGCGTCATAGATGAAAAGAACCCATGAATCAACAGTAAACATACTTGGGTGGATGATTTTTTGAATATTGGTAGAGAAAAGCTTGAATTCTTGACTTGTAACTAAACTCCTAAGGTTTCTTGTTCTTGGGGATTGATCTTTGAGAGAAATCCTAATTTGGTGTTGTGGATGAATAATGACTGGTTTGGTATAATTAGGGGTTAAAAAGAGTGAAAAAAGACCCAAATACCCTTTTAAAAATGACTTAAAATCATTGATCGGAAGTGGCGATAGTTTGGGAGATGGTCCATCACTGGCTCAATGGTCCGTCGGTCCATCCCGTCGTACTTGGCTAGAACCTGAACTTTTTGCCTTGTCTGTGGAGGTTTAGGTGACGGTCCGTCGCTAGCTCAACATTTCATCGGTCCTGAACGTCGCACTTGGCCAGAAGGTTGGTTCACTGCCTTAGCCGCGATGTCTTGGGCGATGGTCCGTCAATAGCTTGATGTTCCGTCAGTCCTGACCGTTGCTTCTGGTCAGTTCCGACAGTTCTCTGTAAAACATCCATAACCTCTTACTCCGATACCGGATTTGGATCAAATTGGTATCGTTGGAAAGCTAATTAAATTTCTCACATGATAAAAAGTGAAAATTGGGAAAATTCTATCAGATTTAAATATTAATCATTTAGAAAGTCATCACTAACTCTTCTGGAGACTAGATTTGACTTAAGAAAAGTTTGGGGTATTACAAAGAGTTGCTCAGGTTTAGGGCTTGGTTCAACCAATTCCCAATTCCTTGCCATCTTACTACTTTAAAAACCTATTTTCTGTAAATACAATACCAAGATCAAGCGTAAAACACCAAAGAAATCTAAAAAGCAAAACTAAAGATAAAACAGTTGTCAAATTACAAGTCTCTGCCAATGGCGCTAAAACCTTTATAGCGCACACGCAAGTGTACGTGGTATACCAAGTAATATAGAGACCTTCAAGAAAGCCGAATATCAATCCTACAGGGACTTGTTCTAACAACTATTCAATTTCAGTTCAAAATTTAGATTCAATTGATGCAAGAGTAACCAAAAGAGAGTTTTAAATTTATAAACTAATTGTAAAGTAAAAGTGCGTAAAGCAAAAGACTTGAGACAATCAATGGAGTAAAGCCTAGGGTTAAAGCACTTCGAACAATCATACAACATAATTGAACTTTATTCATTAACTTGTTTATCTAGGTTGTTGGTTCGTAGGGTTAATTGCATGATCATGGTCTCCCGACCTCTAAGGTTTACCGAATTTGGACATTACAACTACACCATTGAGCGGGGATGTAATAATTCAATTAAGAGCATAATATTATAATCCTACATGTGAATCAAGTAAGGCTTCTAGGTACATCCCTATCCTAGACACTAATTCAAATTCCTTATTTCATACAAGAATAAGAACCCTACTTTGTTCATCCCCACATTCTATTTTCCTATTTTCTCTCTCGAGATCACAAGATTGACAATATATGTATTCTAAGGGTGATCAATCCTTAAAATATTTAAAACAAGGATAAACAAGAAATCAAATATGATAATCAAATTAAACAAAATCAATTCAAAACAATAGTCTTCATGTTCTTGACTTTAACCCACGAAAATGAGATTTTAGCCACTAATAGTCATAATCATCATCCAAATAATTGTATGAATGATAAAAAACATAAATAATCTAATTTAAAGAATGTAAAACCTAAAAGTGATGAGTTGAATCAGCCTCCAAAATTTTCCAAGACATCCAAGATGATTACAAAACGTGCATAATGTCCTATTTATACTAATATGCCAAGCCTTAGCCGTGTAGGAGAAGGATTTGCAAATTGGCCGTATGTGGGATATCCAACACATCGCCTTGCCTATCCCGTGGACTAAGAAATGCGGCACATTGCATTTCATGTGGCAAGACCAATGCGTCATGTTTAAAATCTCATCAAGGGAGTGGTGCGTTGTGGCTCAATCTCGTTGGCTCACTGGAAGTTGCATCCATATTTTTGGCTAAGTGTTCCAATGTCCATTTTTTTATCCAAGCCTTGTGGTGTTATTTTGCCTTCAATTGTAGTTTGTTCCTTATAAAAATTTCATCAAATTCAACTCCTCAAGTATCCTAAAACATCAAACACCAAACATTAGATCTCAAAACAACATAGCATTGACAGCGATGCACAAGAAACATGAGCTAAGACTAGGCTCGCTCGCTTGATCATAAGCTTATTGTTTTTACTCTTGTATTGACTCAATTAAACTTTGCATATTACAAAAAATTTGTTCCATATATAAATATACCATTAAAACAATTGGAACACATTCAATACACTGGAATCTAAAGAGATCAACTAGACACACACATAGCTCAAGCTAGTAAAACTAGTTTTCTCAGTTGAACTCTAAATGCCTCAATTAAATACAAACTTGTTTGAAAATACTTTTAACCATTGTAATCACATCTTTGAACACTTGTATTCTTATTTATAATCATCACACATAAAGCACATGAATTTTCCACAAAACAAGGTAAACTAAGCTAGTATAATGATACCGAAGTGTCTAAAACCACCTCAGATCACATAGTTTTATCCTCTTGTGTAACAAACTTGAAGGTGCTATTTTGTACTGATTAGGATAGATGATCCGATGATCTTTCAGCCTTAATCATCACTCATCTATAAAAGAAAAGAGACATCTCTTCATCAAATCATTTTTGCCAATTTCAAAGACTGAAGATAGGCCACAAAAACTCTATCTCAAGATTACTCAAGCATTACTCATGTTCATCTTTGTAGTGTGCTTAATGAGTTAATGAGTGTTCTTGAGAGCTAATTTGTAAATGAACTACTCAGGTTATAAGTGTAGGGCTTTTATTTGTTAAGAGAGGTTCTTAGGTAGAGTTACCTAAGTGTAATACTGATTAGAGTTAATCAGTAGAGAGGGTCCTTAGTAGAGTTACCAAGATGAGATTGTAATAGAGTTGTTAAAAATAAAAGTAGGCTAGAGGTAGGCTAAAATATTAGACTGTAATCAGAAGGTTGATTATAGTGAATATCTTTGGTACTTGTGAAGGAAACCCATGGTTTTTCCTTCCTGGTAATCCTGGCGTTTTTGCTCTTCCTGCATTGTTTCTTATTTCTTGGTTATTTTTTTGTACTTTTCTTGTGATTGATTTTGAGGGAGTTGGTCCCTCACTGTGTGGTTCAATCCACAAGAGTTTTAATAAAAGGGATAGACTAACATAAAAAGGGTGAAAAAAGAGTGATATTAAACATTAAATTTAGGTTTATGTGTGGATTGATAGTATAAATTTAGGAGTACGTATGGATAGATGGTATAATAAAGTATGATATTAAATTTTTTTCAATAGATAAGTGGAAAAAAAATTTAAACCGATTTGTTCACTTTTCAGTTAAAAGTGCTTGTAAATTGATGAGACATAAAGGGTAGAAGAGAGATATTTTTTATATGATATGAATGAAAGGTCTTTTATTTAAGATTAATTTCTTCTTCTGGGGATAATAGAAAGGGAGAATTATCATTGATGACAACTTGATAATAATGAGAATCAATGTAGTGTTCAGGTGCTGGTGTGGTGACACAGTGCACTAGAAAACTATGTCCCATTTATTTCTAACAACCCTATAGCTCAAAGGATATAGAGACAGTTTGCTACTTGTGCTGGTATGGACATAGATGAAAGGAGCTTAATATAGACTATCAAAATATAGTGGTTTACAAAAGCTTTAAGAAAATTGCACAATGCCTACGAAGCGATCCCAGTATTGATAGTTTGGGAGTTGTGGAAGACAAGAAACAACATCAAACATGAAAATCACACTACTTTTGAGGGACTGATATATCAGGTGGAAAAAACATACAGATAATGATAAAGATGCAGACACCTTGGATACATATCACTAGGAAGAACTAGATGGAAATGGTGAATATTTTAGGATCCTATAACCCTAAAATATCTCATCATTTAGTTCACTGGGATTTCCTTGAGAAAGGAAGAATAAAGTGCAATATAGATGATGCAAGAAAAGAAAAACTTGGGGAAAGTGCATAAGGATTTTGCATTAGGAATGACAAGAGATTTGATATATGCACAAGAAAAAGAAATAGGGATTGCAACAAATATAGAGGCAAAGGCGAGAGCAGTCTGTGGGGCTCTAAAGTTTAATACAACAAAAGGCTATCAACAAATGATAATAGAAACTAACTCTCTATATCTTATAAACATTATTCAGAGAGGATATAAAGTGCCATGACAACTTGCATAGATAATGGATGCAATCCAAAATGAAGTTAGAAAGGCAGAAGGTCCAAATAAAGAACACATTCAGATAAGGCAATCAGATGGCTAATTACTTAGCTAATCTAGTAGCCATTAGCACACACACACACACAAAAGAATGCATGCATTATAAGACCAGTAATGGGGAGATGACTTATCAACAAAGACAAAACACAAATTCGAACATTGAGGATGAGAACCAGGAGAATCGAGTCACATCAAACTACAATATAAGCAAGCAAATAGATAGGAGCTAATGAGAGGCAACAAACATATTTACATAAGATAATGCCAGTTAGGGTCATTACAGTTGCACAATTCAATGTTTTGCTTATCTATGATAGTGTACAAACTTTCACAAAAAATTTACGGGTACATTGTCATCTTGAATATTCAGGCATAGATTAGCACAAATTCTAAATGTTTTTTATCCTAAGAAGGAGAAAAATCAATAGCAAAGGATGAGTATGAGGTCAGATATTCAAAGAAGAACAAGAGAGAGAGAAATAAAAAGAGATATACCTTTGGTCCAGCTGCGAACTCCAAATGACAACCTCCCTCAAAGACACACGATGGTGGACAACCCATTACCTCCTGAGAATGAAGAAAAAAGCTTAAATAGGATTAAGAACACCAAACAAAGAGGAAAGAAACATCACTTACCTCCAAACAGTGAACACTCTTATGTGAGTTGGATAATACAAAGTTGAGGTAGAGAAAGGTGGAAGCAAACCCACAAGAGTAGACGATGAAGCTGGAGGTTCTGGCAGCTGTCGAATGGGTGCATTTGGAATTAAGGAGAAAATTTGAAAAATAGAAATGAGGCGTTTAGGGGTAAGTTTCTCTTTTAAAGGGAGTAAACTTAGGTTGGGGTGGGTTTCGAATAGACCAAATTTTTTATGTTGTCTTTTCTATTTTTGGGCCATTTGGCCAGACTAAGTTTGATTTCTTGTACATATTTTGATAATAAATAAAATGGGCCAAAAAAACCACTAGAAAATCTAACTTTAAAAAAAAATAAAAAAATTGTAAGCTGAAAAGATATATCTGAGTCATGGATGTAATAATCGGGTTATAAATTTACTACTCCCTTCATTTTATATTAGTTGACCGCTATAAACTTGACACTCATTAAGAAAAAAATTTATTATGGGTCTATTTTACCAAATTAGTCTTATTAATTATGCTTTGAAAATATAAATTTGAATGTATACAACTTGTTTAGTCATTTAATGATAAAGATATTATTGGAAGAAAATATTAAAATTCTTTTTATTTCATCAGTGGAATAACTAAATTAAAATAAATATTTTTAAAAAGAGGATCAACTAAAATGAAACGGATGAGCACTACTTTTAGCAAAGGTATATTTTCTCTGGGCCACATAGTACATATGTATATTTGGACATTTTATCATTAAATTATGGATAAAAAGTTTTTAACTTTTTTCAACGAAAGTTAAAAAGGAAGATGAACATTTTCACGCCTTTGATTAAAGACAGAATATATAATGTTTGAATAAGTTTCATTCTTAAATTGGAAAATAAACACAACTTACTTAAAAGGATAAATAAATTTTTTACGTATTTAAAGAAATACCTTATTTTTTGAAACTCTGAAATATAATGGTGTTATTCTTGTTTTTCTAAAAATATTTACACATTCTATACAATGAAAATACTATACAAACGAAAAATCTGCTCTTACCAAATAAATTTGAGACAATTTAGATTCATAAGAATAAACAAACAAACTAAATAAAAATAACATGTTTGTCGTGCAAAAAAATATTAATAATAGTCTGTCTATCTTAGTGAGTAATTTATGATAGCTTTTTATGTATGAATTTTAATAGATACGTGTTTCAAGAAATATTTATTCTCTCTTTTCAATTAACGGCGTAATTAATAAACTGCAGTAAAAAAGTGTGCATCCTTTATTACATTTCATAGAAAAAAAGTCTTACTTATTTATAATATAATTTAGCTTTAAAAATATTAGTTTTAATATTTATACTTTAATACACTTACAAATCTATATTTATATTTATTTTATACTATATTAAAAGTGTAAAAGACCTTATAAATATTGTTTGAACTTTTTGTCCTCTATTTAAAGTCTCTGCTTTAGACTTAAATCATTTTTTCACTATTTTCTAATATTTAAAACTTAAAAATTAATTAAATATATTTATGGTATACCCTTTTCTTATTAAAAGTCATCAGAATTAATGATAAGTAATATTTTTTTCATTATCTTAAGAATTCTAAATCAACTAAATTTGGTTTTAAGAAGATTTAAAAAATTTAAAAATAAATATAAAGTTAGAATAAGAATAATTTAAGAAGTAGCAAATTTCTAAATTTTTAAATACGTAATAAGAATGTAATAAATGATTTTGTAAGAATTTGACTTTAAAAACACGGAAAGATCTTAAATATAGAAAAAAAAAAAAGAAAAATAATTTTACCATAAATATAGTTCAAATTGATGCGTCTCTTTTAGCATCTGACAGCAAGGAAAAGAGGTACTATATGGCAAACGTAAAAGTGATGATTCATCAATCACTTGATTCTTCGGGTAATAAAATACACTAAAATATATTCTTATGCTTACATTATTATATTAAAGTGTGAAGGACTTTTGAAAAGTAATTTAAACTTTTTACACTTCATTAAATATTTTTGCAATAGATAAAATTAATTAATTTTAAATAATTAATATTATACATACTAGACACGTGCGATTAAATTAGTCTACACAAAAGGTGTAAGTGTGAATTTTTACAGTGGAGTATATGGGTTATAATTATTTGATTTTAAAATGCATTAGTATACACAAAAGGTGTAAGTGTGAATTTTTACAGTGGAGTATATGGGTTATAATTATTTGATTTTAAAAGGCAAGGGATGCATTGAAATTAACTCAAAACCATAAGAGTGATTAAGTTTTATTAACCCAAAAATAGTTGTCTCCTTGCACAAAGTCTAACTTGCCACAAGAGTTAAGACAATATGGGTCAATGGCCATGTGACCTACCAGAAGTTTAAAGAAAGAATAAAAAAGACAATGATTAATAATAGAGAACATCAATCAAAAAATCAAAAGATATGCTGATGTTTTAGAAGAGATATATTTGTATAATTTAAGATCTGACAGTGACGTTTTTGTAGCATATCTTTCAAAATAAGGTATTCGTGTCGACCCATTTCTGAACCAATAGATTATTGCAAAGATATGATATACGAGTCTAACACAATTTTAAAAAATGGCTCACGATGGGAGATTGATCAAAATTTATATTAACAAATTATCTGTTAATTCTTTAATGAATATATGATACTAAAATATTTTAACACCTTCTTCACATAAAAGCCCAATTGAGATCAAAAATAAAAGATGAGATGAACCTGATTATGATATCATGTAAAGATATGATATCTGGACATAACTCAATCATAAAAGTTAACACATGAAGTGAAGACCTGTCAAGTTAATACAAGTAGATCATCAATTTTTCGTCCAATCACCACCGTGGGGCTCTAATCTAACACTTCTAGAGACTAATTTCTCTTTTAATTAAATTTGAGTCAGATCAATGGTTCACTAATTTGGTCAATGTTATTTTATATTATTGGCTGAAAGAAGTTTTTGTTTTCCTTATTCATTTTGTTAATTAGGTGAAGGGTCGAACTCTGCATTTAGCAATGAAAACCTTACACTTTATGTATCTATGTGATGGTAGTTTTCATTTTCAACTTTGATAACAATTAGTTAACTAGCAGTCAATATATTCAAATGTGACGTCGATTGTAATTACTCATAGGAATATCAATAGGGTGGATTGGGGCGGGTGAAGCTTTGCCCCGATACATATTCAACCAGGCTTGCCCCAACCCGTCTAACATTTTCTGTTTTTCAACCTATCCTACCTCATCCTATTTAGTCCTACCCCCCTTCCCCGCGCCTATTTAGTTCTGTATATTTTTAAGATTGCAATTATGCTTTATTTTTATATACAACTCAAATTATGTTTGTGCTTGAGATTATAATAAGAAGTTTTTACTGTTTTTTTATTAAAAAAAAAAAATGCTTCTGGCAGAATTTACTGTTCATTAACATCTGTTCTGATTTAGAATAGGTGTAAACGAAAATTCTCTCAAATTAGTGTATTTTTTAAAATTTCAAATTTGGGCACATGACCCTAATATGTTAGATATGTTAGAATTTATCTATGTTTATTGAATTAATTATGAGAAGACCATTTAAAAATAGAGAAGCTTTTAGAAAAATTAAAGAATCTTTAATTAGTAATTATTCAGAATATATAAGTCTAAATAAAACAAAAGAAAATCCACAAAGATTAGCCTACCTAATTACCTTAATATCTAGTATTGAAGCGAAATTAATAATCCATTTAAAATCTAGAAGAATAAGACACATACCACCTAATTATGATAAAATTAGATTTAGATACCTACCAAGATATTATAAATAAGGTTTAAATGAATAAAGTGCAGAAATACAAGGAATTAAAACAAATTATTTCTGAAAAACGTAAAGAATTAAAAATAAGAATAGAAAGACTACATTATAATATATTTGTCGGAGTTAGTGAAAATTCAATAAATACACAAAAAGATGAAATATCAAAATTAGAATCACAAATAGACAGTTTAGAATATATATATATCAACATGAACTATTCACAATAAAATGAACAAAGAAGAATTTATAATAGATGAAAAAATATATGAAAATCATGAAAGATTAAAAATAAAAATAGTATTTTCTAATCTAGGAAGAAGATATAAGAAAATAGGTGAACATTTTATCTAATGTCAGGAAAAGAAGAATTAAAATTAGAAGATAAATTGACAGCAATGGTAAGAATAGAAAGAGAAAACGAAGAAATAGATAGGAAAAAGGAAATAGAAAAAATAAAACAACAAACTACGGAAGAAATACGAAAAATAGAAGAAACTAAAAATAGTAGGATTGCTGAATTAGAAAAAGAACTACAAATGTTAAAAGATCTGTATGAACAAAGACAAAAGGAAAAAGAAGAAAAAGATAGAGAACAAAAATTACTAAACGAGATAAATCAATTTAAGGAAAAATTGAAAATAAAAAACAAAGAATTAGAAATAAATAATATAGACGTTGAAGAGACAGATAATTATGATTCAGAAGATAGTGAAACATATACAGAAACATTAACAAATACAAAAAATTTAGAAATCAATGAAAAACATAAAGAAATTAATGAGGAAAACTTAGAAAGTACCCACACAAAAATAAATACTCTTGATAAAAAAGAAGATGAAAATATAATACCTAAAACAGCAGAAATAAGAAAACCTATATATTATAAGAGTAAGTTTAAAAATTATAATGGATATGACAAATGGACACCAAAACAAATAGTTAATAAAAATTATAACTTTTTAGACCTGGACTGTGTAATAGATACAGAAAAAATAATACAATTATGGATAGGATATATGACAAAACAATTATTAGATAATAATATAAACATAACAAATGCACCAGAATATATAGAAAGAACACTAATAGGATTAGTAAAACTATGGTTTTCAAATTTAACTGAAAATAGCAAGAAAGTATTAAGAACTAATAAACCTATAGAAGGAATATCATCAACAACAACTAAACTAACACCTATAGAATTATTAAAAAAATATGAAACAGCTATAAAAGATGAATTTGGTAGTATGACAACAATAGAAGAAGAACAAAATGAAGAAAAAGATACAAATAGGAATTTAATGTTAAAATTAGCAATATGTAATATGTATTATATAGATGAATATACTTGCACATTTAAAGAATATTATTATAAAGGAGCATATAGTATAGAAGAAAGTAAAGAAATAAGAAAATTATATTTTAATAAATTACCCGAGCCATTTAGTTCAAAGATAATAAAAAGTTGGGAAGAAGTAAAAATAGTAGATACGTTAGGAGCAAGAATAAAATTTTTACAACAATGGTATAGAAACTTATGTGAAAAATATAGAGAAGAATTAAAAATGGAAAAAACATTAATAAGAAATTTAGCATGTTGCAAAAATAAAATAGCACCCCAATTTGGATGTGAAGAAAGATATTATAAAAAACGAAAAAGACATAAGAAATATAAGAAATATAAAAAATCAAAATATAAATATAAGAAACCAAGAAAAAGATATTATGTAAAAAATTATAAATACAAAAGACCATATAGAAAGAAGAAATCTATAAAAGAATGTACTTATTATAATTGTGGAAAGATAGGCCATTTAGCTAGAGATTGTAAATTACCTAAAAATTCGAAAAATAAACAAATATCAGAAATAAAAATAGATAATAAAGAATATATGCAGATAGATTATATAGATTATGAATTAGAAAGTGAGGATAGTATATATGAAATTTCAGAAAACGAAACAGATAATGAAATAGATAGTGAAATAGATGAATCAAATGACTGAAGAAGATATAAAAATAATAACAAAGGAAGAATATTTAAATGATGCAGGAACGGAACAAAAAATAATATTTGACAGTAACATATTTGATGAAATAAAAGGAAAAGAATTAGATTTAAGTGTAGAAAAAATATTTAAAATACCAACAATAAAAAATATTTTTACTAGGAAAAAGGACGAATATTATGTAGTATACCAAAAGGAACATGTAATAGACTGCAGATATGCAAAAGGCAAAGTTAGTATACCACTAGTAACAAAAAGAATAATTAATAAAGAGATAAATGATATAAAAAGTAAAGGAGATCCAATAAAATATGTACACCTTGTAGGTACAGAGATATTAATAAAAGCATGTTTTAGAGAAGGAATAGATACACCAATAGAATTATATCTAGCAGATGATAGAATTATAAAACCTATAGAAAAAAGCATAATAACTGCCGTAAAAGGAAATCTAATATAACAAAAATTTAAATTTATAATAAGTGCAAATTATTCAGTAGCGGTAACAGATAAAAATATAGATAAATCACTCGTATTATATTGGAAAATATCAGGAATAGAATTAATCCCAGGAAGTAAAATATTTACAGCAAGATGCAAAAATTTATATGTATTAACAACAAAACATAAAATAACAGGAAAAAATAAGATTAACAAGATACGAATAGAAAGCCCATTTGAACAAATTGTAAAAACAATATATTATAATGATTATAGCTATAGAGACATAGATATGGAAGAAAATTTAGAAATAGTAAATGATAGAATAAGTACAACGAAAAGAATAGCTGATGAAAAACCAGAATCATCAAGCTCATCAAAAAGAACAAGTTATGAAATAAATTCAATAAATAATTTAAACCAATATTACATAACAGGAAAAATAAATGAAAAAGAATATCTAATACTTTTGAATACAAGACAAGAAGAAAATTATATAGCAAAATATCTAGTAAAAAATGAAGAAATAAAAACTGATAATGATGTGTGTCCAGATCTACCAAGAAGTTTAATAAATAGTAAAAATATAACAGAAAAAGAAATAATAATAACAGTTAGAAAAATAAAAATAGAATTCAAAGTAAAGGAAGAAATGCAAAAAACAGATATAATATTAGGAATAAAATGGCTAGAACAAGTAAAACCATATAATATAGAACATACACAATTAACCTTAACATATAACAAAGAGAAGTTATTCTTAAGAAGAGCCTTAACATAAAATGAAAATATATGTATTAATGAAGATAGTAGTAGAAGGATATTACAGTAGATATTATACGCCTATGATAGATAC
>NC_061114.1:211767677-211878663 GCF_002878395.1 Capsicum annuum | reverse complement strand
ATTATAATGATTATAGCTATAGAGACATAGATATAGAAGAAAATTTAGAAATAGTAAATGATAGAATAAGTACAACGAAAAGAATAGCTGATGAAAAACCAGAATCATCAAGCTCATAAAAAAGAACAAGTTATGAAATAAATTCAATAAATAATTTAAACCAATATTACATAACAGGAAAAATAAATGAAAAAGAATATCTAATACTTTTGAATACAGGACAAGAAGAAAATTATATAGCAAAATATCTAGTAAAAAATGAAGAAATAAAAACTGATAATGATGTGTGTCCAGATCTACCAAGAAGTTTAATAAATAGTAAAAATATAGCAGAAAAAGAAATAACAATAGCAGTTAGAAAAATAAAAATAGAATTCAAAGTAAAGGAAGAAATGCAAAAAGCAGATATAATATTAGGAATAAAATGGCTAGAACAAGTAAAACCATATAATATAGAACATACACAATTAACCTTAACATATAACAAAGAGAAGTTATTCTTAAGAAGAGCCTTAACATAAAATGAAAATATATGTATTAATGAAGATAGTAGTAGAAGGATATTACAGTAGATATTATACGCCTATGATAGATACAGGACCAGAAGCTAATTTATGTAGATATAATTGCTTACCAGAAAGTAAATGGGATAAATTAAAAACACCAATAATAGTTAAAGGATTTAATAATGAAGGAAGCTTAATTACTTATAAAGCTAGGAATGTAAAAATACAAGTATGGGATAAGATATTAACAATAGAAGAAATTTATAATTATGAACTAACATCAAAAGATATACTTTTAGGAATGCCATTCTTAGATAAATTATACCCACATATAATAACTAGAACAGACTGGTGGTTTACAACACCATGTAAACAGAAAGTAAGAGCAAAAAGAGTTAATAATAAAATAAGAAAGAAAACTGATTGGATAAAAGGAAGTAAAAAAATTACACAAAAGTTAGAAAATATAAAAAATACTGAAGATACAATAGAACTAGTAGTATTTTCGATAAATAAAACAGAAATAACTATATTTTCAATAAATAAAATAGAAATAATTAAGAAAAATTAGAACAATTATATAGTGAAGATCCATTAAAAGGATGGGAAAAACATAAAACTACTATAAAAATTGAATTAATAGATAAAAATAGCATAATAACCCAAAAACCATTAACATATAATTTTGACGATTTAAAAGAATTTAAAATGCATATAAATGAATTATTAGAAAAACAATATATACAAAAAAGTAATAGTAAACATAATAGTCCAGCATTTATAGTAAATAAACATAGTGAACAAAAAAGAGGAAAAAGTAGGATGGTTATTGACTATAGAAATTTAAATGCAAAAACTATAACATATAATTATCCAATACCAAATAAGATATTAAAAATAAGGCAAATACAAGGATATAATTATTTTAGAAAATTCGATTGTAAATCAGGATTTTACCATTTAAAGTTAGAAGAAGAATCTAAAGAATTAACCGCATTTACGGTACCACAAGGATTTTATGAATGGAACGTATTACCATTTGGATATAAAAATGCACCAGGTAGATATCAACATTTTATGGATAATTATTTTAAACAATTATCTAATTGTATAGTATACATAGATGATATATTATTATATACAAAAACTAAAGAAGAACATTTGAAATTATTGAAACAGTTTACAGATATAATAGAAAAATCGGGAATAAGTCTAAGCGAAAAGAAAGCTGAAATTATGAAAAATCAGATAGAATTTTTAGGAATACAAATAGATAAAAGTGGAGTAAAAATGCAACAACATATAGTACAAAAAATAATAAATTCTAAAGAAGAATTAGATACAAAAAAGAAATTACAATCATTTTTAGGATTAGTAAACCAAGTAAGAGAATATATTCCAAAATTAGCAGAAACTTTAAAACCACTACAGAAAAAATTAAAAAAGGATGTAGAATATAACTATAATGAAGAAGATAAAAAACAAGTTCAAAAAATAAAATTACTTTGTAAAGAATTACCAAAATTACAATTTCCAGATGAAAATAGAAAATTTATATATATAGTAGAAGCAGATGCTAGTGAATATAGTTATGGAGGAGTACTTAAATATCGATATGAAGTAGAAAAAATAGAGCACCATTGTAGATACTACTCAGGTACGTTCAATGAGACAGAAATAAAATGGGAAATAAATAGAAAAGAATTATGTTCATTATATAAATGTTTGTTAGCATTTGAGCCATCTATTGTATATAACAAATTTATTGTACGAACAAATAATACACAGGTACGCTGGTGGTTAACAAAGAAAATACAAAATTCAGTTACAAGAAAAAAGATTCGGAGATTAGTCTTGAATATATTGAATTTCACATTTATAATTGAAGTAATCAGTACTAACAAAAATGTTATTGCAGATTACATATCAAGACAAAGCTACACAGACTGAAATAATAGAAGAAGATACTCTAGAAAAAATACTTAACACCCTAACTACGCTTTCAATGAAAGTGGACAGTATGGGTAATGAGATAGAAAAGCTAAAGACTAATGAAGATAAACTGAAGTCTATAACTACAAATCAGCTAACTCAGCAGTGTGCAGAGCTATGTCGATCGGAAGACATTAAAGTTCCAGAGCTAGAAGGAGACGTTGAGACACTCCATAAAACCCATAACATTTATCAATCTACTTCTGCAGGTACGAGCAAAGGAGTTAGTCGACCAAGATACCAGGACATGAATATGAATAAAATATTTGAAAAACCATTTACACCAAAAACACAAAAAGACCACTTGTTCATACCCCCACAAGTTACCACATACCGAGATAGCCTAAACCAAGATAAAAAAGTTTACAACTACACAGCCCAGAAATACATAGAAAATATCTACAGAGTACAAACTTTTCTAAACCTTAACCCTAGAGCTACAAACATCAAAGAACCAAACACCAACTATATAACCCAAAAATTACAAGGATATAACAAACTAATTGCACTACCCAAAACTAACCCAAGCCTAGTAAAAACTTATTTTGACTATGGACTATTAAACACCATATACACCCAAGACGGAGAGGAATTAACAGCTATGAAAGAATTACACAAGATATTTACCACCTACAAAAGGATAACGAAAGAAAATCTATTTTACATAAAGTGTTATAATGCACCAGCAGAGATATTATATGACGAAATAAAACCAGTTATACAAGTTGTAAAAATAGGACTAACCAGAGATATGATCATACCAGAAGATATTACACAGCAACCGGAGATACCCAGAATTGAGATACCCGATTTCTACGTAAATAAACGACTTATTGGACTAGCTACGATTATCCAAGAACTAGCAAATAATTATATTAATGGAAACCCAATATGGAGCTATTATTCGAGAGATCATCAAATGATTTACTCAAATTCAAAAGAGCTACGACAAACAGATATGGAAGATGTCAGACAATGGATAATGACATTACTCAACCCAAAAAAACAATCTACCACAAGAGCAATTAAAAAAGGATTTATTTCAGACGGACTACTGACAAGATATTGTAAAATAATTGGACACAAATATCTAGATCACCAATGCTCAAGATGTAATGGAGAAGATAACATTATTCCAGAAGTACATCTAGAATAAAAATCAAGAAGACAAAATGCCAGCTGGAAAGATAAGATAAGAAGTAATAATGGAGATATAGCAGATACGACAACATCAACAGAGACAAGATATTGAATTTATTGTATAGATTTTTAGTCTTTACGAATTGTAATTATTGCCTATGTAGACTTTTCTAGACTTAACTTTTCTAGACTTGTAGAAATTTTTAAGGCTATAAAGACTTTAGACTTTTTAGAGTACTAGCCTAGGTACTAGCCTTTTTGACTTATAGGTTAGCATTTAAAAAAACGTGTAAAGATGCTTGTAAAGTTTTTTCGTTCTATAAATAAAGGAAACTGAAGGCATTGCAAAGCAAGCCTTCATGTGTTGAAGCAATACTCTCTCCAATTCAAATATTTTGCTCAGTTAATTAAAAAACAGACATATTTCAATGAAAAAATCTATGGAGGAACAAACTTCAGAAATATCGAAACTACCCGAACATGTATATTTATTTATGATTATGAATAGCTAAATTCATAATTTCCAACAATCATGATATGATAAAATAAATTCATATTAGTTACTTTATAGTAGAATTATTCGAAGAATAATATGTTAAGAAGTTTATTAGCAAAGTGGAAACGGAGAAAAATCCCTAAGAACTATGCCATCCTAAAGGTGAAACTAATGAGGCAAGAAGTCGTGGCGGGGAGTAACCAGAGTAGAGGCGCTGTTTAAGGGAAAAAGTATCCAAATTACCATGCTAATAGTGACCGAAGAACATATTGTTTAAGAATAATCTAGTATATAGTAATCTAAGATGACCATATTTTGTTATGTACATGGTTGAAGGGAATATTTTGAAAAAAATAATTTTATGAAAATGAATAATTATTTATCTGATGTGATGGTAGATAAATTTAAAATACTTATTTTGTATGCACTTAAAGATATAAAAGTAATAGATATAAGAAAAATCATATTAGAAAAAGCATTTGGTGAATACTACATGACTAGAGTAAATTATATACCATACCTACCTAACTACTCTTACAAATACCTATCATGAAAAATTACATAGAATTTTAGAAAAAGATATGAGAAACATACAGTTACTAGAAAAACAGATGAAAATAAATATAGACAAATACATGGAAAATAAAGATATAAAATATATAGAATTTCTTAATAAAAATATGCAAGAACTACTAAGACTAAAACAAACAACTACAAAATATTATAATAAAATCAATCTTAAAAGATAGATCATCTAGATTATCTTAGAGTTTTAATCTTATATATATTAAAGATATAGAAATTATAGACATTAAGAAAATAATATTAGAAAAAGTAATAGACTATGAAATTGAAACCATAGATTGGATAGAACAGTTATACCAAGAAATTTACCCAGAAGGATATTATTCAGATTAAGAGATGTTAGAATATATTAGAAAAACTAGAGAAAATCAAGATAATCTAAATAAAGAAATTAATTATAAAAACCGAATTAGAAAACTAATGGAGAATCTAAAAGAAAAATTAATATGGATAGAAGAAACCTTAGAAAATTTAGAAAAAAGTACATGTGATAGTTTATATAATTTAAAAAACTCACTACGAGAAGAACAACGCAAGATAATAAATAACATAGAAAATCTAGAATTAGATATACATTACAGTACAGTAAGGATAAATTATTATACAGAAATTTGTAACTCTGCAATTACTACAGGATAAAATAATAAACCAAACAAATTAATGAATATATCTTACGAAAGGAATAAATCATTAAAAAATATTGAAACAAAATTTAAGAAATATCCACGCACATAGAAAAATAGATTCATTATGTATATACTAAATCTATTTCATAAATTAGTTATCCGCCTATATCCGCACCCCCACCCCCCACAAATATTTAAAATACCAACAATAAAAAATATTTTTACTAGGAAAAAGGACGAATATTATGTAGTACCGGGTTTAGTGGGAACACACCGATTTCGTGATTCAGAGGCCAGTTCATTGTTGTAAACCAGGCCTACCAAGTTCGGGTCTATCGGTTACAATAACGTGTATCACACCAGTCCCTTAGTGTACCATTATGAAATCGAGTCGGACTGGTTCTAGAACCGCATCTAATATGATTAATTTAATTAATATTATTTTATATTATATTACAAAACAAAAAAGAGTTTTTAAAATAGTTTTTAGATTTTATAAATAACTTAAAAATAATTATTTTCTTAGATTTTATTCTTTGACTTTTTTTGTAAGTGTTCCTAATAGTTTTTAAAATAGTTATAGTCAGTACTTATTCGAAAAAGTCAATATTCTTTACATTTTGAATTTATCTACAATTTTAAAAACTTTAAATTTTTTGAACTTTGAATTCAATATTTAATTTTCAAATTGAAAAAGTTATTGAATTAATTTTCAATCTTTAAACATGGATGTTGCATAAATGGTGAACTATGTTAGCTAATTAAGAAATACAAGCTCAATTTTAGGTAAATTATCTACGAAATGATTTCCATTAAATAAAAGATATTTTTTGTAAAAAAAATCAAGGTAGAATAGAAATTTATTCAAATAAATAAATTTAGTACACGTATCACAAATACTAGAAAAATACCTAATTCATGCAATCACCTTCTAGGAAGGGTTCTATTTGAACTAAGTCTTGATTATCATACTAGTATCTGTAATTTCTTAAATATAGTTTTTGTTTATCTATCATTTCCTTGGAAACAATATTTGAAACATGTAATTGTTGTTCTTCATCCATTGCGTCCATGCCATCATTACTATATGCTCCAAATGCTTCATATATTTTGGTTTCACCTTGAGATGATAATTTAAGCAGCCAAGTATTCCTTTGTTCGATGTTAGCCCAATCTCTGAACAACACTGATATTTTCAAATCATCTTTTGCTAATAAGTGCCTATAGTCTCCAACAATTATTCTCACCACACTAAAAGCTTGCTCTAAAGTTACAGAAGATGCTTGCATAGCTAGAAAATCCCAAACCACCCTTGTAAGTTTTGAAAATTAGTTTCCACAGTTCTTTTGCTATGATAAAAGTTAAGGTTCCCCATGTTCATTCGTTATATTTTTTTGTGCCACATTAATAAATTCATGAAAATCAATATTGTTAGAAGAATCAAGATCAAGATAATAATCCATAATATCATCAAAATCATTTAATTTAGGCCTACCATTTGGAGGTGGAGTTAATGAAACATTTACTGATAGGGGCTCTATATAAGTCAGACAAATTTCTAGCTTTAGGTACTGTAATAACCTAATCCATCGTTATTCAAGAAGTACCTCAATATAAGGTTTGGGGTACGAGAGTTATTAGAAATATATTTGCAAACCTACGTGGGAGCAAGTTAAATTTTCAAAACTTAAAATCATGGGGTTGGGCGGACGTCATCCCGCTATAGTGATATCACTATAGAGACATGCATGTCTCTATAGAGGGATGACGGAACCATAATTTAAGAACATATTTTAATATTTCCCTTCCCTCTTTCAGTTGAAACATAAAGATAAAAGAGACTTCTAAAAAATACTAAGGTTGACTCCAGGCTATAAAAATCTAGAGAAAGGAAATTACGCTCAAATGCGGTAAAACACATGGATTTATTAAGGATTTCACGTCCTTATTTTCTTGCATGAAGCCAGAATTTACATTCATACACTTATATCAGCTATTCAACATCCAATTATATTAAGGTTAATTGAGTAGTTTAGACCTGGGTCAGAAACACAAATATAACATAGATGGATAGGAGATTTTATGTTTAGGCCTTCAGACATGGTGTTTGGATGAATTAAAATGGATTTTAGTTTGGTACAGAGATGGAAATTGTGCTTGTTAGATGGGATTATAGAAATTGTTCATTAGTTTACGAGTACATCTCATTGTTACTTCTTCTTAGATGAATAAATGTTCTATAATACCCAAGTATCAAATTAGAATTGATGATTGATAACATGAGGTGGCTGGTATGGGTGAATTTCAAATAATATGTGATGGTAACCATGGGAATGGTAAGTATTGTGATGATTTCTGTAGAAATAGATTATTTAGAGTTTGCTAGATGAGGGTCCTAGGGGCAAAACCATAGGCGATGGTTAATGTAGTCTATCAAATTTGTGTTATGTGTGCATAATAAATGTACTTTAGTAATGCTTATTTAATGCATGTATTTAAGGAATGAAAAAGAGTTAAAAAGAGTTTTTTGATATTCTAAGTATAATCACATTTAAAGAATTTATACGTAAAGCTTGTAGTTGTTAAAAGTGTTGGTTGTATCATTATTTCTGTGATTACTGTGATCTTCTATTGGTTATTTGTAGGATGTATCAGTATTTTAGCATCTTTACGGGATTGGAGGAATATGATTTGCAGGCACTTGATTTCTTGGTTTTGGTATATGGATTGAGCTCATCCCTTGCATGTCATGACTAGTGGGTAACTATAGGATCCTAGCATGTATGTACAAGGTTTAGGTGAGTGTGAAGGTTTCTTGAGTGAACTAGGAATTATATGCTATTACTTTATTTGTGTCTTGATTTAACTGGTGTAATACCCCGTATTATCCTTAGTTTAGTTCAGCTCCTAGTGCATACTTAAGAAGCTTAGAACCTGAAAAGTTCACTAAGTGATGGAGACTTAGTCATATATTTGACTCCTTAACTTTGCAGATTTTTTAATTTGACCTTCTGAGCTCTGAGACTATATTTTTTTAGTTGATTCATGTTTAGGGGTGATGTGCTAGATTTTTGTAGACATTTAATACTTTTTAACTTGAAATTATTGTAAGTTCTTAAGTAATTATTGGTGTTTTTGATGTTATTTCTTAAGATTTTGTAGGAAAGTCAAGGATAGGAGGAAAACATCAGAAAGATAAACAAAATAAGTAAAATCTGGTACAAGTGAGCTGATATGAGTCTAACGGCATGTCTTGAAAGCCGTCAGAGATGTGGTAAGCTACCAGAAAAAGGCGTCAGGAAGAAAAGTTAAAAAGAGTTGCTGGATGAAGGTGACGACATTCTCAATATGTCGTCACAAGTGTGGTAAGCCATCAGAAGATGCCATCAAGTGGGACAGAACATGGTGAAATAAGCTGAAGGTCTGATGATATTTGCTACACGCTGTCACTCCTCTGGTAAGCCATCGGAGGACATCGTCAGAGTGAGGCAGAGCAGGTTAACAAGGCACGGCTTTTGACGACATATCTGAGACGCCGTCAGAAGCCTGACGATTAAAACCAATATGCCGTCACCTAAATTCGAGCCCAACTGTGATTTTGTTATTTTATTACCTTAATTAGGCTTTAGTATAAATAGCATATTTTAGGGTTTTTAATTCATTCATAATTCATCTATCAGACAATTAACCTAGGGAAGAGAGGCACATAACATAGCTCTCTTACATTAATTATTCTTCTTGTTTTTATCAACTATTTTTGGGTTTCTACCTTGTGATTCAATCGAAAAAACTACTTGTTGTTTTCCATCTAATAGTAGGTTATCCTTATCATTATGAATTCAACTTGTGATTTCGTTCATCAAATCATGAGCGGCTAATTCCATTAGCCGGGGTTATGGAATCTATGGATTAGGGTTTGATATGATACTAAGTGTTTAACGGATTCATAGAGTAGTGGAACATCTTGAAATTCTATTGTTTTAACTAAAATCTAGTGCTTGCAAACATTAGGTTATGCCTTATGTTTTATTTGCTTCTAATAGAGAAATAGACTAGAGGACGTGAATTATCAACAGGGACTCGGAAGCTACCAACCTTCTGTTTAATGATTAATACTGTAACTGGATTAATCTACCTGAGATAACATCCTATTGGAAATAGATAAGTTATCTAAGTTCGAGAGAATTAGATAATAAATTTTTTGGTGAAGTCGAGAGATAAGTCAGATAGTATAATCGTTAGAGATATTCTGCTGTTCTAATCATTCCAAGAATCTCTAGCGTTACCTAGTATCTGTCAATTCCCGAAACCCTTGGTGAACATAGCTTTGGTTTCCCATTTATATTGATTACAAACATTAATATTGAAGTGACAACATTACTTGATACTTTCAAAACCCCCATCTTAATTTTATATTTTCATACCATTTGTTTGAATTGAACTTGTAGCTATAGCTTCAAATTAGCTTAATCGCCACTCACATTGTTCCCTGTGGATTCGAACCCGACTCCAAAGTTGGGTAAATATATTGACGATGACCGCCTTACACTAATTTGAGGTGTAATTTGAGCGTTATCAATAATGGCGCCGTTGCTGGTAAACAATTTGGCGTATTGAGTTAGTTTGGAATTTTACCTTACTTGCTTGAATTCTAACTTGTAAATGTTTGTTTGTGATTTCCTTTGTTTCGTGTGTTAGATAGATTTTCTTTATTTTTGTTTATTTCTTTCTATGGCATATTGGAATGAATATGAGTTTGATGGTTGGAAATTTTATCTGGATGATCCATGTCCATATTGTGATGGACCCCACTTTTGGCATAACTATAGATATGCTCCCCAGAGAGAGATGTGTGCACCATCTCCATCCTACCAGGAGTATAATTATTCTTTATGTGGTGGTCAAGATGGACATTGGAGTGATTGCTCAAATTCCTCCTCCCCCTATTGCGCTAACCCAAGTTCTAGTTCTTCTTATGAGTATGACAGGTCTTATGGTCAAGAAAAGGAAGAACGCAACACTGGAAAGAGTGACATTGAAGCTATGCTTCAACTAATGTGGATCGTATAGATACAACGAATGATACCATATGTGACATACGTCAAGACATTAGGGCATTTAACGAGAGAAGAGAAAGTATAGAAGAGATGGATATCGAGGTCAATCATCCAAAATACTTTTCTACATTATGTTTAGATGATATCTTGTCTATGGAGTCATTTAAAATAATGAAAGAGTGTGATGATGAAGAGCAAGATTCCTATACTGATGATGAGCTTAATGTTGATCAACCCTTGGAGATTTTCTAACCAACCGAGCCAACTATGAGAGATGATGCCAAGATTGAGGGAATGGAGCTAGAGGCAAAAGAAGAAGCCAAGCCAATCTCTTATGAAGACTCTATCCCAATTCAAAGTAAAAATGTTGAGAAGATGAATAAAAGTGAGTGTGTAAAGGATAGTGTAAATTTTGAAGTAGGATTTGTTAGGCCACACTCGAAGCATTTTTCCATATTATGTTTAGATGATATCTTGTCTATGGAATCATCTAAAATAGTGGAAGATTGTGAAGATGAGGAACAAGAATCCTATATTCTTTATTTTACACTTGATAAGCAACACAAAAACACACCTCACTTTAAAGATGAGTTGTTTACCATGCATCATCCATTACTCGGCTTCTTAATCTTTGTACCACCTCTCTATGAGAGAAGCAAGAAGATGGACTCTAAGTTGGGGGTGAGTTCATATCCTCAAGATGAAGGAAAAAATTAAGTTGGGTCGTGCCGCGATACTAAATTAGGTGCTTCTTGGGAGGCAACCCAAGGCATTTTGTTGTTTGTATTCATATTATGTGATTGACATCAGATCTTCGCACCCATGGTGCCACAGGTATGTTTCTGACTCTCTTGTTTTGATTTGACATGTTGGGAACAATGCATGATATTAAGTTGAGGGTGGGGATATTTGTGGGTGTTGATGTCCTCCTGGGGTTTTTGTTGTCGTGCCTTTTTTCCCTGGAGTCTTGTTCCTAGTAGAGCCGGTATGTTTAGGCGTATTATGTTTTATTTTGTGATGTGTTGTGTTTAATTGGGAGAAAAATAAGTATCTAGGATAGTTGACATATTTTTGTTGATTTTTGAGACTGATAAACACCTCTCCATTGATCTATTTTATAACTGTGTGACATACATTTATGTATGACCACTGTGCCTCTTGTTATGGCATTAGCACTAGTGACATGATATCCACTGCTAAAAATTGCATGAACCAGATAGGTAGTAGCTCGTGATGCACCTTTGTGCCATATGTGTGTGAGATACTACTTAGTTCCCTTTGTGTGTTAAATCCAGAACTTGCCTAGTTAGTCTTACTTTGGTTGAAAGATAGAGGTTAGGAAAGGATCATAGGCCGTTGTTGATGTTTTTCCACTTTTAGCCTAACTAACTTTCCCTGTTATGCATTATATCTCTTGATCCCTATTTTGAGCCTAAATTGACCATTTCTTTCTATGACACCTATCACCTTCCCATTTATATCATAATGAACCTATTTTGGCCCTGGTCCTGCATATGATATTTGACATGCATTGATTGAAATTTCTTTCTAAGAGTGAGTGTCTCTTGACTGTCCCCGTATTTACATGCTTGAGTTCATATATGAGTAAGGAGGGACTTCTTTATTATAAGGGCATATCGGTTGCATTGCTAGATGTTTACTTGTTTGGGTAGTGTAACTTGTACATATGCATGGTTATTGTTGCTGAATTGATGCCATATCTTGATTCCTTTGGGTCATATTGTTAATCTTCATTGATATGCACAATTAGATTTATAAGTAATTGAACGCGGAGAGTGGCATGAGTGTTGAGCTAAACTGGATAATCAATTGTGATAGGTATCTTATGTGCGTCTTAGTTAAGCATCGTAGTATAGTGTTATATAGTTGCTTGAGGACAAGCAATTGTTTTAAGTTGAGGGTGTTGATGTGCTAGATTTTTGTAGCATATTTAAGACTTTTAAACTTGAAATAGTTGTAAGTTCTTAAGTAATTATTGGTGTTTTTGATGTTATTTCTGAAGATTTTGTAGGAAAGTCAAGGATGGAAGCAAAACATAGGAAAGATGAACAAAATAAGTAAAATCTGGTACAAGTGAGCTGATATGAGTTTAACGGCATTTTTTGCAAGTTGTCAAAGATGTGGTAAGCTACCAGAAAAAGGTGTCAGGAAGAACAGTGAAGAAGAGTTGCTAGATGAAGGTGACGACATTCTCAATATGTTGTCACAAGTATGGTAAGCCATCAGAAGATACCGTCAAGTAGGATTGAACATGATGAAATAAGTTGAAGGTCTGACGACATTTGCTACACGCCATCACTCCTTTGGTAAGCCGTTGGAGGACATCGTCATAGTGAGGTAGAACAGGTTAAGAAGGCATGACTTCTGAAGACATATCTGAGACGCCGTCAGAAGCCTAACGATCAACACCAGTATGCCGTCACCTAAATTCGAGCCCAGCTGTGATTTTGTTATTTTATTACCTTAATTAGGATTTAGTAAAAATAGCATCTTTTAGGGTTTTTGATTGATTCATATTTCATCTATCAGACAATTAACCTAGGTAAGAGAGACACGTTACATTGCTCTCTTACATCAATTATTCTTCTTGTTTTTGTCAACTATTTTTGGGTTTCTACCTTGTGATTCAATCGAAGATACTACTTGTTGTTTTCCATCTAATCGTAAGTTATCCTTATCATTCGGAATTCAACTTGTGATTTATTTCATCAAATCATGAGCGGCTAATTCCATTAGCCGGGGTTATGGAATCCATGGATTAGGATTTGATATGATACTAGGTGTTTAACGGATTCAAAGAGTAGTGGAACATCTTGAATTCTGTTGTTTAAACTAAAATCTAATGGTTGCAAACATTAGGTTATGCCTTAGGTTTTATTTGCTTCTAATGGAGAAATAGACTAGAGGACGTAAATTATCAATAGGGACTCGGAAGCTACCAACCTTCTATTTAATGATTAATGCCATAACTGGATTAATCTACCTGAGATAACATCCTATTGGAAATAGATAAGTTATCTAAGTTTGAGATAATTAGATAATAAATTGTCTGGTGAGGTCGAGAGATAAGTTAGATAGTATAATCGTCAGGGATATTCTGTTGTTCTAATCATTCCAAGAATCTCTAGAATTACCTAGTATCTGTCAATTCCTTAAACCCTTGGTGAACATAGCTCTGGTTTCCCATTTATATTGATTACAAACATTAATATTGAAGTGACAACATTATTTGATACTTTCAAAACCCCCATCTTAATTTTATATTTTCTTATCATTTGTTTGAATTAAACTTGTAGCTATAGCTTCAAATTAGCTTAATTGCCACTAACATTGTTCCCTGTGGATTCGACCCCGACTCTAAAGTTAGGTAAATATATTGACGATGATTGCCTTACACTAATTTGAGGTGTAAGTTGAGTGTTATCAAGGGGTGTAAGGATCATGTTTCAAATTTTTTTTGGAATTTTTGAACGAGGTTTGGACAGTGTTCGGATTGTATTTCCAGTGGCTTATCACGACCGCACCGCATCGCGGTGAAGTGCAAAATTGCACTAGTCCTTTTTTCAGTGAAGCACTGCGATGGCACGACGTCGCACCAAGGTAAAAAATCACACTCTTCCATTTATAGTGACGCAATGCGATAAGATCGCAACGCGCCAAGTCCCTAAATCGCACTCGTCCTAAGAATGACAAATTTCAGTAGCTCAACGCGATTCCACCGCATCGAGATGAAGGTGTATTTTCCATATTTTTGATCCATAATTTGAAATGCAAGTGTCATGACCTTTATCCTAGTGTGTGAAGGGCTTATTAGGTGAATAATGTTCCTAGAAATCACTTAGAGCCAAGTTGAGCTAAGAACCTTAGATTAGTCCAAAGTTTAGGATTTGATTCTATAAGGGCCTATTTGAACGTGTATAAATTAATATATACATATAATTTTGAAGCTAAAGACCCTCCAAATTGTAGATAATTAAATTAGCTTTCCAATAATATTCATTTCGCCTTAATCCGATACCCGAGAGAAAAGTTAAAGCTATTTTCGTGTGAGGCAGTAAGCTGCTACGATGGTATTGCATTGCGGTAAGGTGCAGAATCGTGATACAGTCACGAATTTAAATTTCTAAGGGGCAGTTAAGTCTTTTACCCTCAATCCAAGTCATATATGCACGAGTTAAGACATCTTTTAGGACATTATTTGCCCATTATCCTTCACTTTTCTCTCCAAGAAACCCTAATCTAAACCCCAGAACATCAAATTAAATTATCCTTTTCAAGAACAATCAAGAATCAAGTTTTCCAATTCAATAAAGCATTCAAGATTTTGCTTCTTCTTCAATATTTAATATTTTAAGGTATGTGGGAGTTCATCCATGAGGTCTCTTACACCTATAGAGCCCAACAACCCTTTTCTTTCAATTAAAGAATGAATTTTCTATTATTATGGTATTTTGTATGTTCAAGAAAGATTGAATTTCATGTTTTCATGGTGTTTTTAATTTAATTCATCCCATGTATGATTCCATGCAAGATTTTGAATTCCTCTTGCTATGAATTTGAGTTTGCCATGCTTTATTCAAGTAAATTCCATGATAGATCCTAAATTCATGATTTGTAGCAACATTTCCATATTTTAAATTCATGCTTCCCACATGTTTGATGAAATTCTCATATCATGTTAAGTTAATTTCAAGATGAATCCCTAAGTTATGAAGTTTGTCATATAATTCTGTTGTTCCCTTATGTTTATGACATTCTTATGTTTAAGCTATGATCTTTACATATTTTGATGAAACACCTATGTCCTATTTTAAGTGAATTTTATATAAATTCCCTAATTTATGTTCTTAGTTATGTAATCATACCATGCTCACACGTTTTAACTATTCTCATGCTTTAATTCATGACCCTCAAGTGTTTGATGAAATGCCTAAGTAATGATTTTGGAGTAATGCTTACTTATTATAGTTTCAATTGCTCCCATGTGTTCTGGTTATTATTGCTATCGAGTCCTGTGGGTTATGAATACCCAAAAACTTAGCTGTTTACATAGTTCATCAGAATATTTAGAATGATTTTAGATAAACAACGATTCTTGTCATTTAGTTAGTATCATGTTCAGTTAAACTCAGTCTAGTTTCAGTTCCAGTATTAATTTACATATTTATAATTACCTCAGAATCTGTATGCACTGTTATTTCAGAATACCATGATCTGAGCTTATCATTTATTAGTTATAAGTGCATGCACCAGATAGTAATTCGTGTCAATTTAGTTGGGAGTCTGATTCAGCACCGAGCGAATGCAGGGATGACAGCTTCCCCGTCAGTTAGGTAGAGTCAGTAGTAGCGTCCTTGTATTCAAGAACTACATAGTTAGTATAGGATACAAGGAGTTACCTGTCAGTTTCGGCTAGAATACCTCTCAGCGGTCACCCGTCAGTTTAGGTTTTACACCCTGGTCCTTCGGAACATTAGTATAATTGATCCACATATCCAGTGTTAGTACTCGTGACACGGTACTAACACCCTTCCAACAGGGGTTAAAGGTTGGACACCAATTAACTCTGACTGGGTATGTCGGTTAGATGATACCTCCCACAGTCTCAGTTACAATACTCAGTATAACGTGTAGATCAATTTTCTAGACCATAGTATTCTGTTATCAGTATTTCAGTATTTTAGTTTACAGACTATTTCAAAATCATGTTATATGCATGGTCTTGCATTCTCAGATAATACAATTTTCATGCATTCATGTGAGGTCATCTCATGTTGTTCAGTTAGTCCTTATCTCATATGCATAGTACTCTACAATTTTAGTCCAGTTATTCAGACTAAGTACAGTCCAGTCTTACACGACCAATATTCAACTATCAGTCATTTAGTTAATCAAATAAGCTTAGTAAATGTTACATTTGGTTCTTTTTGTTTAGGTATTGATGCTCAGTATAATTGTATATTCAGATCCTCAATGTTATGTCAGTTTTCATCATGTAGTTTCAGACTCAATATTCATTTAGTATCCATGTTTTATCGTATCCTAGCTTTTATTCTACTTATATCATAAAAGTAAAGTTTTACAGAAATTAAGTGTAGTGATTCACCATCTTATCAAATTATGTTTGTTACTAATGTTTTAAGATATTCTCAGCTTTCAGTCTATTCTAGCTTATTGATGAGTCTACTAACACTTAGCATGCTTGTTTTAAGATTTCTTACACAATCAGTTTTACTTAGTGCATTCACCCCTGCATACTCAGTACATTTCAAAAGTACTGATCCACATATACGTCTATGTGGCTATATTGTTTCATAATATAGGTACTATTTGTAGCTCGCACATCATGATTAGACAGCTACAATTTTCAGCTAGTAGGTGATGAGTTCTCTTATTTTGGGAACTCTAGACAGTTTTAGTTCATGTATAGTTCATTTATTTTTCATATGTGTTGATTAGTGGTGGTTGGAGGTATGTCTCAGCTATCCATAGTCAGTATAGTAGAAGCTTCATAGATGTCAGTCAGAGTCAGTTATGTAAGTTCAGTTCTTTCCTCAGATTTATCAGATTGTAAAACTTTATCAGTTATATACTATTTCAGACTTTCAGTATGATTACATTTCCGCAAAGTAAAACTTGTCATTTAATGTGTTATAATTCAGTTTCTTAATAGTATACCAGTTCATGGGTTAGCTTGGGATCACTTGTGGTTCCTAAGCATCGTGTGATGACTAGAGGGTAGTCTCTGATCATTTCAGAGTACAGAATTCAAGTGTCCTAGGGTGTCTATGAAGTCATGTCTAGTAGAGTCTTACGGAATGGTACAAAGATATTTGTACTTTACTTTGAGAGGCTACAGGGCATTTAAAAAATGTTTTCTTTATTTTATGTCCCAGATCGTGCTATAGAAAGGTTCTTTAAGGAACTTATACAGATTCTCATCATGCTTCATTCTTATTCATGCCATCTCTACCTTGGTTTCGAGGTAATAGATTAGCCAAGCTCAAATTCCTACAAGTAGAGCTTTCTCAGACAGTCCCTACAGATAGTTGTGGGATTTCACATAGGATAGAAAGTACTCCAGTAGTTCTTTTAAGTTTTAAAGTTTGAAGGACATCATTTATGTTCATAAAAATAGTGTGTTAAGCCAAAGTCAGATGTGCTTTCAGATCCCTTCTCAAAATCCCTTCTATAGTATGTGATCTAGAGTTAGAAGCATAAACCCAAAAGTTTAGCAATAGTAAAGTTGGGATAGCATTATCTAGATTGATCAGATTAAATATTCAAGGGGTTTGTTGTGTGAAGGGTGAATGAGTAGGCTTGAAATAAGTGTATGCAAGAATTTAAGCTTGTTGGTTCAAAATTAAGTATGATGGTGTGGATTTGAGTTAAGAGATATTGTATTACTAATCTATGAAGAAATACAAGCAGATGATGTGTTTAGTGAGGTAAGTATGTGTCGAGAAGAGTGTAAGTATGTGATGATGATTGCAGAAGCTAAAGAAAGTTAGGGGGTACTATATTCTATGGGAGTTTAATATTTATGTTCATCATTATACCTTGGGCTCTAGATTAATGTGGTTGTAGTTCAGTTAGAGTTTATTAAGTTTTTCACAGACTTAGAATGATGACTTAAGCCTAAAGGGGAGATGATAAAACAAGTAACTAAGTTAGGCCCTCAGATTTTGGTAGTGATGCCGGTATATGTAGAAAAGTAGTAAGGGAGGATGATTCCTAACCTATTCTTATGTCAGTGCAAAGTTTATTGGTCTTCATGACATCTACTCATGCCTTATATGTCAACTCCATCATCACAGCTCATATTCATGTGCTTTATAGAAAATCATGTACTCTACCAGTTCCTAGCATGAGGAGTTCCAGTTCACTCAATAGTACGAATCATGTTCCATGAATTCAAGAATCCCAAACTCAGTTCATGCAGCTCATGACTCATGTACTCATGCTTTACAGTATGCTCAGTTCCAGTAATCATGCTACACTTCTAATGATCAGCGAAGTTTTATTTATGTCATGCATGCCCTCAATTTAGATCTCTTTGATAAATTCATGATATTGATACTCTATTCCTCAGACCTCAGTAAAGTGTCAAGTATTACATAGTATCCCTTCGTGTTTTCGGTCCTCATGCTCTAACCTTTCAGTGCCCTTTTCTTATGTCAAAATAGTGATGATGAGAAGTTGTGAAAGCAAAAGGGGTATTAAATTCATGATTCCAATTAGTATTACCGTGTTATAGGTTCCCTTTATAGATTCGAGTAGGCTTGAACATAGCGAGAGAATTCAATTCAGCTCAGGCTTCAGTAGGTAGATTTATCAGTGCCCATGTGAATATTTTAAGTAGTCTCATGTGAAGTACAGTTTTGAAGTGGAATGTATAGTTGAGTTTAGGCTTTCAGTAGAATTCAATCCGTATAGCCAATAATCTATTCTAGAAATCAAACAAATAAGTTCCTATGGTTTCCTATGTTTTCTATTCATGAGGTAATTCATTCATGACCATGCAAGTCATAAATTTTGTTCAGTTCATGTGTCAGACATTAGATTTAGATTCTAGATATTCATCCATGATTCAGTTCGTATGTGTCCTGTGCATCATCTTAGTCTTTCCTTAGTACTTCAACCAAGTCAGTATCATTCGGGGGACGAAGTATCCTAAGGGTGTGATATAATACCCCGAGTACTCATGTCTTAAATCTTTTATCTCTTCCTCATGAAACAAGATCCAGCTTGAAGTAAGGGTTACTCATAAGTTGACTCTCTTGTTTCTATCTTAGACTTATAACCATTCTCAAGTCAGTGCATGTATTCACGAAATCAGTACAATTCAGGTATCATGCTTAGACTCAATTATGCTATCATGTTCCAAGTCTTACATGTTCAGAATATGATCTTAGTTACCTTAGAATAGTACTCTTAGTCTAACAAGTCTTATTCAAGGACGAATGTTCCAAACGGGGAGATATTATAATATCCTGTATTATCCTTAGTTCAATTCAGCTCCTAGTGCATACATAAGAAGCTTAGAACCTGAAAATTTCACTAAGTGATGGAGACTTAGTCATATATTTGACTCCTTAACTTCGCAGATTTTTTAATTTGACCTTTCGGGCTCTGAGAAGATGGTTTTTGAGTTGATTCATGTTTAGGGGTGTAAGGATCATGTCTCAGAAAAGTTTTGGAATTTTCGAACAAGGTTTGAACCGTGTTTAGATTATATTTCCAGTGGCTCACCGCAATCGTATTGTATCGCAGTAAAGTGCAAAATCGCACTCGTCTTTTTTCCAGTGATCACGCCAAGGTGAAAAATCAAGCTCTTCCATTTTTAGTGATGCAACACAATAAGATCGCGTTGCTCCAAGCCCCTAAATCGCACTCGTTCTTTGAATGGAAAATTTTAGTAGCTCAATGCGATTCCACCACTTCACGGTAAAGGTGTATTTGAAATATTTTTGATCCATAATTTAAAATGCATGTATCATGACCTTTATCCTAGTGTGTGAAGTGCTTATTAGGTGAATAATGTTCCTAGAAATCACTTAGAGCCAAGTTTTGCTAAGAACCTTAGATTCGTCCAAAGTTTGGGGTTCGATTCTACAAGAGTCTACTTTGAATGTGTAGAATTTTTTATATATGTAGAATTTTTCATCTCAAGGCCCAAAAAATTATAGATAATTGAATTATCTTTCCAAAAATACCAATTTCTCCTTAATCTAATACCCGAGCGAAAAGTTGTAGCCATTTTTGTGTGCGGCAGTAAGCTGCTGCAATGGTACCGCATCGCGGTAAGGTGCAGAATTGTTATCTGGTCATGAATTTAAATGTTTAAGGGGTTGTTAAGTATTTTCCCCTAAAGCCAATTCGTATATGCATGAGTTAAGACATCATTTAGGGCATTATTTTTCCATTCACCTTTGCTTTTCTTTCCAAGAAACCCTAATCTTATTCCAAGAATATCAAATTCAATCCTCCTCTTCAAGAACAATCAATAATCAAGTTTCCCAATTCAAGAAATCTTTCAAGATTTTGCTTCTTCTTTAAGATTTAAAGTTTTAAGGTATGTTGGAGTTCATCCATGGGTTCCCTTCCACCCATGGAGCCCAAAAGCCCTTTTTTTTCAATTAAAGAATGAATTTTCCATTATTATGGTATTTTGTATGTTCAAGAAAGATTGAATTTCATATTTTCATGGCGTTTTTAATCCAATTCAGCCAATGTATGATCCCATAGAAGATTTTGAATTCTTCATGCTATGAATTTGAGTTTCCCATGCTTTATTCAAGTAAATGCCCTGATAGATCATAAATTTATGATTTGTAGCAACATTCCCATGTTTTAAATTCATGCTTCCCACATGTTTGATGAAATTACCATATCATGTTAAGTCAATTTTAAGATGAATCCCAAGTTATGAATTTTTCCAGGTAATTCTTTTGTTCCCTCATGCTTAAGATATTCTTATGTTCAAGCTATGATCTTTACATGTTTTGATGAAACACCCATGTCCTATTTCAAGCAATTTTTTTGTAAATTCCCCAATTTATGTTCTTAGTCATGTAATCATGCTATGCTCACATGTTTTAACTATTCCCATGCTTTAATTCATGACCCTCAAGTGTTTGAAGAAATGCCTAAGTAATGATTTGGGAGTAATGCTTAGTTATTATGGTTTCAAATGCTCTAATGTGTTCTTGTTGTTATTGCTATCGAGTCCTGGGGGTTATGAATACCTAAAAACTTAGTTCTTTACATAGTTCTTCAGAATATTCAGAATAGTTGTAGATAAATCATGAGTCTTGTCATTTAGTTAGTATCATGTTCAGTTAAACTCAGTCCAGTTTCAGTTCTAGTATCAATTTACACATTTATAATTACCTTAGAATCCATAAGCACTGTTATTTCAGAATACCATGACATGAGCTTATCAGTTATTAGTTATCAATACATGCACTAGATAGTAAACCGTGTCAGATCAGCTGGGACTAGGATTTAGCACCGAGCAAATGCAGGGTAGCGGCTTCCCCATCAGTTAGGCAGAGTTGTTAGTAGCAGTCCCTGTATTCCAGAACTATGTAGACAACGTAAGATACGAGGAGTCACCCATCAGTTTAGGCTTGAGTACCTCTCAGGGGTCACCTGTCAGTTTAGGCTTAACACCTTGGTCCTTAGGGGCATCAGTATAGTGAATCCACACAACCAATGTTAGTACCCATGGCACGACACTAAGACCCTTCTAACTGGGGTTATAGATTGGACCTCAATTAGGTAAAATTGGGGCATGTCGGTTAGATGATACCTCCCTCATCTCAGTTATAGTACTCAGTACAGTGTGAAGATGTGTTTTTCTAGACCATAGTATTTAGTTGTCAGTATTTCAATAGTTCAGTTTACAAACTATTTCAGAATCATGATACACTTGGACTCGCATTCTTAAAGAAAATAGTTTTATTCATTCATGTGAAGTCGTCTCATGTTTTTCAGTTAGTCCTTATCTCATATGCATAGTACTCCACAGTTTCAGTCTAGTTATTTAGACTAAGTACAGTCCAGTCTTACATGACTAATATTCAGCTATCAGTCATTTAGTTAATCAAATAGGCTTAGTATATGTTACATTTGGTTTAGTATGTTTAGGTATTCGTCTTCAGTATAATTGTATATTCAGATCCCTAATGTTATATCAGTTTCCATCATGTAGTTTCAGACTCAATATTCATACAGTATCAATGTTTTACCATATCCTAGCTTCAATTCTACTTATATCATAAAAGTAAAGTTTTACAGAAACTAAGTGTAGTGATTCACTATCTTATCAAATTATGTTTGTTACTCATATTTTAAGATATTTTCAGCTTTCAATTTATTCTAGTTTATTGGTGAGACTACTAACACTTAGCATGCATGTTTTAAGATTTCTTACACAATCAGTTTTACTTTGTACATTCACCCCTGCATACTCAATACATTCCAGAAGTATAGATCCACATATACGTCTGTGTGGCTACATTGTTTCATAATGTATGTACCATTTGTAGCCCACACATCATGATTAGACAAATGTAGTTTCAAGCCAGCAGGTGATGAGTTCTCTTGTTTCGGGAACTCCAAACAATTTTAGTTCTTATACAATTCATTTATTTTTCATATGTATTGATTAGTGGTAGTTGGAGACATGTCACAGGTATCCATAGTCAGTACATTAGAGGTTTCCTAGATGTTAGTCAGAGTCAGTCACATAAATTCAGTTCTTTCCTCAATTTATCAGATTGTAAAACTTTATCATGTACATACTATTTCAGACTTTTAGTATAATTACATCTCCGCACAGTAGAACTTGTCATTTAATGTGTTATAATTTATTTTCTTAATAGTATGCCCATTCATGGGTTAGCTTGGGATCACTTGTGGTTCCTAAGCACCATATGACGACTAGGGGATAGTCTCAGGTTGTTACAACCGGCTTAAGTATTGAAGCACTACATTGGTATTTTAAAATATACATAATTCGTATGTTAATTGTTAAAGGTGGTTTCTTATGGTTTATGTATTACCCGGTATTATACTTAGATCCTTGAGATGTCTCGGCTAAGGATGTAAGGGAATGACATAGGTTTTGTGATTGACTACTTACTTGGGTATCAGTACAATGTGTAAGTTATCATTGTTTAGTCTAGTATTGTTTACTTAGTATGGTGTAAGTTTTATGTTGCTAATTTGGAGTCTTATTGGTGATCCTAACTTCACTTGACTTGTTACTCTTCTTTGCCTTATCTTAACTTATTTAATAAAGTTTTTAAGTAAATTTAAGTGTTATGGACTTGGGTAAGGCTACCCAGTAGGTATGTATGACTTAGGATAATGCTGTGGAGTCAAGACCTATGGGTTGATAATTTGTTGACTTAAGGGAATCTAGGATTATGCATGTGTTGTTCATTACTAGACTAGGGAAAGCAAGGTTAGATATTTCATAACTGCTCAGTTAGGAATAAATAAGGTACAGAACTTAGGGGTTGTAAGTGTATAGAACATCAAGATAGGTATGATTAGAGATTATAAAATAATGGAAGTAGTTAAGACAATAAGAAGGGTAAAGGCCAGAGCTGTTTAGGAGTTGTCATACCAGGAAGTTTACTTTAAAAATGTATGATTTTATTTTGAATAGTATATGATCTAATTCAGGTCAATCAATGATGCTTATCATACATGTTGTTTGTACTGATACCTCTTTGCTTTAACCATTTCGAGGTATAGTCCAAAATTAATAGATATTTTAGGTTTGATGTAGATAGTAATCTCCAGTAGTTTCTTATTCTCTCATTTCTATGATGAAAGACGTATCTTGTTTTGTCCTTTATTTCATTAGAAGCTCTTATACCTATTTAGATTAGGCACTTGAGATATTAATCCATTTTGTATTTATAGTTTTGTAAATTTTTGTAATAAAGAAAAAGTTTATTGTTTTACTTGATGACATCCACATGTATGTTGAAGGGTTAATAAGGGTTATCCTATCTAGGTCGATTAAAGTAGGTTCCTTTGCAACTGGATAATTTAGGTCGTGACAAGTTGGTATTAGAACCTAGGTTATAGGTCTTCCATTACAAGAGAAGATGTCAAGTAGAGTCCTGCAGTTTGATATATTGACGTCCACACCTAATCTTTGTGAAGCTATGAGGAATTTTGGGAAATTGGTTCACTTCTTTCTTTCCTCTTTTAAGTTTGTTTAGTTACTTTAATTGGTTGAATCTAATTGATACCTCTTGATTTCAATTGGAATCTCATCTAGGATACTAGATGTCACCCAACTCTGCTGGGAATGACATAGGAAATGAAAATTGAAATTGGAAAGTTTTTAATTGGTATCTTGCTATAAGGGCTATGTGTAAGGTCATAGGCGATCAACTTAAGGTCATCAAGTATGCAAGTAGGAGTCGTACTAATGAGGTATGAAGTATGAATTATTTAGTTGTGAAATTCTCTAAATTCATCTTATTGTAAATTTGTAATGCCTCAAAAAAAATCCAAACCAATATTAGCGCCATGTTTCAATGTCATGCATAGTACATCATGATTATTTTAAAGTTTTATGAGTAATTTAGATGTATATTAAGGCTTCAAATAACTCCCAGCTATTAGATGAAGCAAAACATTCCTTACTGATTGAATTCTTGGAGAGGGTATTTCCATAGTCAACTTCAAATGAGTATATCTCATTTTGTACTATTAATTTTTGATATCATGACCTACCAACAGATATATAATTGAATTATCTTTCCAACGATACCAATTTCGCCCAAATCCGATATCGGAGCAAAAAGTTATACCCATTTTACTCCAACATGTCAGCCTAGAAACTGAGTGACGACATTTCTGATGACTTATCACATTTCTGACGACATTTCTGATGACTTATCAGACATGTCATCAAGATTAGAAAGCAATCCATCAATTCCATCTCCTAGGTGACGACCTAGTCTGACGGGCTATCACAGATCTGACAGCTTATCAGCCTTGGTCATCAGCTGATAATTTCAGCAATTAGGAAGTGGTTTTATAGGGGTATTTTGGACTTTTTCTTCACCTTCCACAACATAAATCAATAAAATCACGTACATAACCATCATAAATTAGTTTTAAAAACCCTTAATCCTCTCCACTCTCAAGAATAAGAAAATTAGGATTTCCTCTCAAGATCATCACCCAAGAACAAGATTCAAGCTCTCCTTCAAGAAAACTAAGAAATTATCATTCTCAATTCAAGAACCTTCAAGAAGAGATATTCTCTTTTAATATTCAAGCCTTTGAGGTATGCAAATATTGATTCTTGGGTCCCTTCCGCCCAAGAAGTTCAAGAATCCCTCTTTCTAAATTCAAGATTTTAAATTTATGTATTTTCCATGATTTACGTGAATTGAGTTTGAAGGTTATGTTGTTGTGGAGTTTTAATTCATGATATGATTATAAAGTTGCAAACTTTGACCCTATTAAATAATAATTATGTGATGTTCATGATAAATCCCTTCAAGTTGTATGTTGATGATTACCCATGAGAATTAGGTGTGGAAATTGTTATATGACCAAAGCATGCTCCCCATGTGTTTGATAAAATGCTTGTGTGAAGGAAATTGGGTCATTATAGCATATTGCCTAGAAACCCCCAAATTTAGTATAAGCCATGCACACCAAGTGTTTGTTGTGAGTCCATAGTGAATGAATTATAGTATGTTGTTGCATTCTTATCCTTGTGCATCCCTTGTTGATTGAATTGTTATATGTTACTATGAAGTCCTCAATTACATATACTAGAATACATGCTAAGATGTTGATGTTAGTCATGAATTCAGTCATGCCTAGAGCCGATTCAGTCTCAAGATAATTTCAGTCGTGCTATGATCATTAGAACTCAGTTAGTTACAGAATTCAGAACTTAGTATCATTCCGTCAGATATTACATTTAGTAGTATTCTGTCAGATAACAGAACTAAGTGACCCCAGTTAGATCAGTCAAAATTATGAATAATAACAGATTTAGCTCAGTTTTAGTTTAGTTAAGAATCAGTTCCGACTCTTTTAGTTGGGCGTAGAAACTAGTACTAGCAAGTATGGGGATGGCGGCTTCCCCGTTAGAGAAGAAGAGTTGTTAGCAGCAATCCCCGTACTCTAGAATTGCGTAGCCAGTGCAGGACCAGGAGTCACTCGTCAGATTAAGGCTTGACTTGACTATTATATTTCCTAAGGCTTGACTTTCTATTCAGGGTCACCTATCAGAGAGGCTTGACCATAGCAGAGGTCTCTACCTATGGCACGGTATTGAAACCCTTCCAGCTGGGGATACAGGTTCCTTACTAGTTTAGATTTGGGGCATGTCGGTTAAGTGAGAACTCCCACAGTTATAGTTTTAATATCATTCTTTAGAGAAGGACTTAGAAATCAGGACTGTCAGATACAATCATCAATCTCAGTGAGAAACTCAGATAGTTCCATAGATTTATAGACCACCCATTAGATAGGCTTGGTGTTATATAACGATATTCAGTATCAGTACCTACAGAGGTCACCCGTCAAATAGGCTTGATCTCAGACTCAAATTCAGTTGAGTATTCTTTATATCAATTCCAGAGATCACCCATTAGTTAGGCCTGATCTCAAGCCTAGTCAATCTTAATCATTATTAGAAGATTTAGAGATCATCCCGCTAGATAGGTTTGATCTCAGATTCAGCCAGTTAATACCAGTTATCGATAGACTCAGTCATCCAGTTTATCAGTATTAATAAGTACAAATATCAGTTTCAGTAGCTTTTGATATGTATAATCTCAGTATGTTCAAAAACCTCAGATTAACGTTATATTTAGTATAAGTTATCAGATTCAGTCGCAGTATGTTCAATACATTATGCACAGTGTGTTAAGTAGTTACAGATTCTCTATGTATGCTAATCCAGCTCTTACATATCATTCAATTAGTTATTGTTCATGCATAAGCTCTTGCATTTAACCTTACCTTATTTGCATACTTAGTACATTTCTATACCGAAGTATTTGCACTATGGTGTTTTATTTGATGCCATAGGTTCAGAAGCACGAGCCCCAAAGCACTCTTAGCAGTCCATACCCTGTCATCAGCAGAAGACATAGCAGTGAGTCCTCTTTATTTGAAGATGCTCCTTATTTTTTTACTATCTCATTAGATTAAGATTATTTTTAGTAGATAGAGTTAGTCGGGGACATATCCTATCAACTCCACGGTTCAGATAGTTAGAGGCTTTTCAGACAGATGTATTAGTATTCAGTTTTCAGTTTTGAGTATTTGTAGACGTTTTGAACCTTATGGCAAGGTTTTGCCAGCTTTTTGCATCTATATTTATATATTAAGCAGTGTACAGGTATAGATATTAGTCATGGGTTAGCTTGTGGTTATTCGGGATCATGAGCACCGTGTAGAATCTCGATTTGGAAAATTAGGGCGTTACAAACTTTGTATCAGATTCGTTCCTCTATAGTACTTGTCAATGTAGGCGGGAGTTCAAACTGAGTGTTGAAAAATATTGATAAGGCGGGGAAAACCTCAGTCCTGAGTGTAGGAAAATCCCATTTAGTGGGACAAACCTTAGTAAGGACGCTGAGTCCATAAGGGGAGTGTATGTAACACCCCAACTTTGGAAGGTGTCCCACATTGGTAAAATATAGGAGGGATGCTGGGTATATAAGTAAGAAAGAGTTACTCTCTAGTGACACATTTTAAAACCGTGCGGGCCTGGGCCCAAAGAGGATAATATCACTAGTGGGTTATGGGTAGAGATAAGGGTCTCTCGGGCCTTTATAGTTTGGGATGCCGGTCGTGGCTAGGGCCTCGGGTTGGGTTATGACAGAATGGTATCAGAGCCTAAGGTTCAATAGTGTCCTAGGAAGTATGAAAAGCCATATCTAGTAGAGTTTTTTGAATGGGTATATTGCGTGCCTCATTTATGTACAGGAGACTAAGATAATTTAGGAACATTTTTCCTTTTTTCAGTATTCATGTCGTGTCAGTGAGCTAAAAACTCAAGTTGAACTCTTAGTCTAATCTTTATTTCGCTTCCATTTGCAGAACATGCCTCCTCGTAGAGATAATGCCCATAGGAATGACAATCAGCCACCTCAACCCATAGATCCTCTGAATGAGCATGTTTCACATGTAGAGTTTCGAGCAATTTTTCAGGCGCTAGCCCAAGCTGTGTCCACTAGTGTTCAGGGAAACCGTTAGGATATAGCCCCACCTCAGAAAGATGGGGATTCAACCGTAGCCAGGATCATAAATTTTATAAGAATGAACCTACCAGCATTCTTTGGGTCAGTAGCGGGTAAGGACCCACAACTTTATCTAGAAGCGGTGAAGAAGATATTGCTGAAAGATATTGATGAGGACCCATAACTTTATCTAAGGCTGAAAGATATTGCTCATGATTGGGTAGTGTTGTAGAAGAAGAGTAGAGGGGAAGATGCAACTCCCATGACTTGGCAAATATTTTAGGATTCCTTCTTAGATAAGTTTTCCCACTAGAGATAAGAGAAGCTAAGGTAGAAGAGTTTATGAACCTGAGACAAGGCTCCATGACAGTGAAGGAGTATTGTCTAAAGTTCAACCAGTTAGCTAAGTATGCTCCTGACTTGATAGCTGACCCTAGAGCGAGTATGAGTAAGTTTGTGACTGGAGTGTTCGGGTTGGTATTGAAGGAGTGTAGAACCGCTATGATCAATAGAGACATGGATCTTGCTAGGTTAATAATGCATATCCAGTAGATAGAGGTAGATAAATCTAAGGAGAGAGAGATCTAATAAGAAATTCAAAATAGGTAGTTACAGTTTTCTCAAGTTGGGTCATAGGGTGGTAATCATTCTCACCATAGTTAGAAGACTTCAGTCCCAGCTCTATCCTTAGCTAGTATGCCTGCACCAAATTTTGAATATATCAGTCATGATGGGGTGCTAGTATCCAAAGCCTAGAGTAGTGTTAAAAGTGAGTACACTTATCTGCTTTGTCGAGAGTATGGCAAGAAACATCTAGGTGCATGTAGAGCCAATAGTAAGGTATATTTTGGATGTGGTATGACAGGTCACAAAGTGCGGGAGTGTAGAGTGTTAGCTCAAAAAGGTAGAGATTTGCATCAGCAGGGCGCCATTCCTAGTACCAATAGTGGTCAACATCAGAACCAACTCTATTCACTTCAGACTCGCCATGATCCAGAAAGTTTTCCTAACATAGATTCGGGTACGTATGAATATTTTATCTTCATGATATGCATTAGTTTTAGAATCTTGAGGTTCAGTCATGATCTAGTTCATAGATGCCCTGTGCATCGCCCCAGTATATCAGTAAGGTAAGTGTGCATAGCGGGACATAGTATCCCAAGGGGGAGATACTCCATGACTCCCTGAAGTTATCAAATTCCTTAAATCCATTTATTTTTATGCTCATATTCTTATTACAAGCTTTGCATAAGTCATTATTGCATAATCAGTCATACCTCTAGGAGTTAGTTCAGTTAGACATTCACGCATTAGATATGCATGTTCAATAGAGAAAGTTCAGCTTATCAATATAAATAGTCATGCATCCATGAGAACAAATCAGTCATGCAACCATGCATTAGATATGCATGTCCATTATGAGAATTTAGCTTACAAGTAGCTTCAGATCTTACATGCATCCAGAATCAGTTACACATGCATCAGATATGCATTTCAGTATGATATAGTCAGTTTATCAGTCACATCAGTCATGAGATCATGATTCATTTATTTATGTTCAGTTCATGTTTGGTCTATCGTTCCTCCCTTCTGAGTCACTATCATTCGAGGATGAATGTTCCCAAGGGGAAGATATTGTAATACCCCAAAAAAAATTCAAACCAATATTAGCGCCATGTTTAAATCTCATGTATAGTACATCATGATTCATTTATATTTTTATTAGTATGTTAGATGTATATTAAGTCTTCAAATAACTCCTAGCTATCAGACGAAGCAAAATATTCCTTACCGATTGAATTCTTGGGAAGGATATTGCCATAGTCAACTTCGAATGAGCAAATATCTCTTTTTACTATAAATTTTGATCTCATGACCCACCAATAGATATATAATTGAATTATCTTTCCAATGATATCGATTTTGCCTAAATCTGATATCGAAGTAAAAAGTTATACCCATTTTACTCCAGCATGTCAGCCTGGAAACTGAGTGACGACATTTCTGATGACTTATCACATTTCTGATGACATTTATGATGACTTATCACATTTATGATGACATTTCTAATGAATTATCAGCCATGTCATCAATCTTAGATAGCAACCCATTAATTCGAGCTCCTAGGTGACGACTTGGGCTGACGGGCTATCACAGATCTGACGGCTTATCAACCTTGGTTATCAGCTGATAATTTCAGCAACTAGGAAGTGAATTCGTAGCGGTATTTTGGATTTTTTCTTCACCTTCTATGACATAAATCATCAAAATCACGTACATAACCATCATAAATAAGTTTTAAAAACCCTTAATTCTCTCCACTTTCAAGAACAAGAAAATTAGGGTTTTCTCTGAAGATCATCACCCAAGAATAAGATTCAAGCTCTCCTTTAAGAAAACCAAGAAATTATCATTCCCAATTCAAGAACCTTCAAGAAAATACATTCTCTTTCAAGATTCAAGTCTTTGAGGTATGTAAGTGTTGATTCTTTGGTCCCTTCTGCCCAAGAAGTTCAAGAATCCCTCTTTCTAAATTCAAGATTTTAAATTATTTATGTGTTTTTCATGGTTTATGTGAATTGATTTTGAAGGTTATGTTGTTGTGGAGTTTTAATTCATGATATGATTATAAAGTTGCAAACTTTGACCCTATTATATAATAATTATGTGATGTTCTTGATAAATCCCTTAAAGTTGTATATTGATTAATTACCCATGGGAATTAGGTGTGGAAATTGTTATATGACCAAAGCATGCTTCCCATGTGTTTGATAAAATGCTTGTGTGAAGGAAATTGGTTCATTAAAGCATATTGCCTAGAAACCCCCAAATTTAGTATAAGCCATTCACGCCAAGTGTTTGTTGTGAGACCATAGTGAATAAATTATAGTATGTTGTGTGCATTCTTATCCTTGTGCATCCCTTTTTGAATGAATTATTATATGTTACTATGAATTCCTCCATTATGTATACTTGAATACATGCTATGATGTTGATGTTACTCGTGAATTCAAGAAGTCATGTTTTGTCAGTTTCCTTCTATCGAGTCTTGGGGGTACTTGTACCCAAAAAAATATAGCTGTGTGCCTAAAGCTGAGTTAGTCTCAAGATAATTTCAGTCGTGCTATGATCAGTAGAACTTAGTATCATTTAGTCAGATATTAGATTCAGTATTCCGTTAGATAACAGAACCAAGTAAACCTAGTCAGATCAGTCAAGAAATATGAATAATAACAGATTCAACTCAGATTTAGTTCAATTAAGAATTGGTTCAAAGTCTTTCAGTTAGGAGTAGGAACTAGCACAGAGCAAGTATGGGGATGGCGGCTTCCCCATTAGAGAGGTAGAGTCGTTAGCAGCAATCCCTGTACTCCAGAACTACGTAGCCAGCGCAGGACCAGGAGTCACCCATCAGATTAAGGCTTGACTTGACTACTATATTGCCTTAGTATTGACTTTCTGTTCAGGATCACTCGTCAGAGAGGCATGACCATAGCAGAGGTCTCTACCCGTGGCACGGTATTGACACCCTTCCAGCTGGGGTTATAGGTTGGACCCCAATAATAGTTTAGATTCGGGGCATGTCGGTTAAGTGAGAACACCCACAATTATAATTTTAGTATCAGTCTTCAGAGTAGGACTCAAAAATCAAGACTGTCAGATATAGTCATCAATCTCAGTGAGGAACTCAGATAGTTCCACAAATTCATAAACCACCTACTAGATAGGCTTGGTCTCTTATAAAGTTATTCAGTATCAGTACCTACAAAGGTCACCCGTCAGATAGTCTTGATCTCAGACTCAGATTCAGTTGAGTATTCTTAATATCAGTTCCAGAGATCACTCGTTTGTTAGGCCTGATCTCAAGCCTAGTCAATCTTAATCATTATTAGAAGATTTAGAGATCATCCCACTAGATAGGTTTGATCTCATATTCATCCACTTAATATCCGTTATCGGTAGACTTGGTCATTTAATTTATCAGTATTAATAAGTACAGATATCAGTTTCAGCAGCTTCAGATACGTATAATCTCAGTATGTTTAGAAACTTCAGATTAACGGTATATTTAGTATAAGTTATTAGATTCAGTCCCAGTATGCTCAATCACATTATGCATAGTATGTTAAGTAGTTACAGATTCTCTATGTATGCTAATCCTTGCATATCATTCAGTTAGTTATTGTTCATGCATAAGCCCTCACATTTAGCCTTACCTCATTTGCATACTCAGTACATTCCCGTACTGATGGATTTGTGCTATGGTGTTTTATTTGATGCCATAGGTTTAGAAGCCCAAGTCCCAGAGCACTCTTAGCAGTCCAGACCCAGTCAATAGCAATAGACATAGCAGTGAGTCGTCTTCATTCAAGGATGATCCTTATTTTTTTACTATCTCATTAGATTCAGATTATTTTTAGTAGATGGAGTTAGTTGAGGACATTTCCCATCAACTCTATAGTTTAGAAAGTTAGAGGCTTTTCAGACAGATGTATTAGTATTCAGTTTTCAGTTTTGAGTATTTTTAGAACCTTATGACAAGTTTTTGTCAGCTTTTCATATTTATCTTTATATATTATATAGTGTACAGGTACAAATATCAGTCATGGGTTAGCTTGTGGTCCTTCGGGATCATGAGCACCGTGTATCAACCCGGTTTGGAAAATCAGGGCGTTACAAAATTGAAGTGGTTGGTTGATTAAATTTGAATTATGATAGGTAGGAATTGCAAGTGGTTGTGTATTACGTGGTGCATGAGGGAATTTGAGTAAGTCTAGTTCTTGACTGGTTGGTATTATCATGAAGTTTTGATTTTGTGATTGAGTTTGGTGAAGTTGATCCTTATATTAGTTATGGTTGATTAACTTGTGTGAATTTTAGAAACTATGAAAGGTAATAGCTTGGTTATGCATTGATGGGTAAAGTAAATTACTTGCTATATAGTTTAATGGAAATTGTATTCTTAATACTTGGCATGGTCTAGTCATTAGTAAAAAAGATAAGGGAAACATGATTTATCACTGTGGGAATTCTTTGTAGTTGGTCAAGAACCATGTAAAAAGGGGATACAGTTTCATAATAACGAGATATGTGTGATAAAAAGATTTTTGTTATGATATATAAGTGTTTTGAATGTAATGTGATGTTACATCACTATGTTATTGCTTTACTAGGTAAGATCTTCGGATTATATTAAGGCATTAGTGGAATTTCATAGTTAAATTATGGCAAATGATAATGAAGGAATTGCAGAAAATTAAATTACGGAGCTACTATTGTTTTGGGCCACCATAGCGGCACTAGCTTTCTATAGCAAGCCCCCTATAGCAACATTGCTATAATGGCATGTCAGTCGCAATAGGGGGATGGGCAAGGCAAGACCCTGGCCCTATTTTTCCTATTTTTACTGCTTTATTCTTGACTTTTTATTTGATATTTTAAGTTTCTAACCATTTCATGAAATATAGGTATCCCATAATGAAGTTAAAACATATTTTCAATATATGAAAATTATTAACTAGCATCCATGTACGATAAGTGAAGGAAAAAAGAATGGAGGATAATGTCTCGCATATGCCCCAAAATGGGGGAACACAAATTATAATAAATTCATAAAAAGGGGGAAGAGGAGAGAGAGGGGGAGGGGAGGGAGGAGGGGGACTAATTTGTACCATGGACCGTAGCTGGATGCCCTGTCACCATCAAGGGTTACTAGGGCGGGGTCGTCTTCCACCACATCACTCAAGGAGGGAAACTCCTTCATATCTTCTAAACCCACCTCGAGACCCAAGCTAAGTGAGCCACCACAAGTGAGCTCCGTACAAACTCCTGAAGCCGGTTGAAAAACACTAGGCCTTCTCCTTTACCCCTCTTATAGCAAAGGCCCACTAATAGGAAATCCCATCTTTTGGTATTTCTGATCCCTCTCTCGACTAGCTTTGTCGAAAAATCTCTTGTAGGTAAGGGCATTTCCTTATTTTTTAGCCAATAGGGTATTTAATCTGCAAAAATAATAGTAAGGAAAAAAAGTTAGAAATGCCGGAGGTGTCAAGGAAATCTAAATTTAGAAGAGGGGAAATTCATTTTACGCTGAAAGACTATTGTCTGAAACCTCCCACTATAGTGACTTGCATGTCACTATGGCTATCATGGAAATTTTTCCACTACAACAAGGTCTCTTTAATGGGAAAGCCTCTACAGCGACCTTCATCATTTCCAACAGTAAAGAGGTCCAAAAGTGGTACTCTTAACAAAAAGGGTTGGTTTTCGTCATTCCAACTTCGGATCAATGTTATTGAAGTACCCTAGTACTAGTTTATGCAAATATTTGGGCATGATAACACCTAAATCATGCCCAAATTGTCAAAAGCAATTTGAGAAAAACGCTTCACATTCCCTGCTATTTTGCGATTAATTTAGACATAAACCAGGTATTTCTTACACCCAAGATACTATAGGAGCATTGTAAATATAAGAGAAGCACCCATGCTTCAATATTCTGGCCAACCCTACCCCAAATCTAAATTTCATAAATCAAACTCAAAACTCATTCATTCTTTATGAAATAGAACACAACACGTAAGTACTGCAAGAATGAAGTAAGAAAGTAAAGTATTTGATTGTTATCTTGTTTCGATAATAAGAGAAAAGAGATAGCTGGGTGGGGGGGGGGGAGTTTTTTCGAGTGAGAGAGGAAGAAATGGGTGAGAAATTCATTTCTCACTGTTTTATCCCTTTTTGGCTTGAAGGGTTGGAAAACATGATTTTTGACTTTCTAAAACTATTTCAAAATTATAAAGAAAATTTCAAAATTATTTAAAGAAAAATACAGAGTCACCATTTGATTATTTTAATAAATTATTATGAAAAATAATAAATATTTCAAAATATTTAAAACAAAAATAAACCTTCATAATATTGAAACTAGGTAAGGATTCAGGTAAGATCTTGAGAAGGTTTTTAAGACACTCAAGAAGCGTCCTTTAAAATGTTTTACCAAATGACAATTAGACTAATAAGACTAAAATGACTAGTTTGGAAAATGTGGCTAACTTTGTAAAATCTTGAATTTGTTGGCAAATTTGACAGTCATTCTATTCAAGTAAAAATTAATTTGTTTAACTTGAAGAATTTTTTCCTAAAAAGAAGGTTGAGTAAAACCCGATTCATATATCAATTTGAGAAAAGAATAAATTATTTTCAATAAAAGGGAAAGAAATGATTTTGAATAGCATTCTTTGGAAATAGCAATTTATCTTTAAAGAAAAACACCAATGTAAACAAGTTATGAAACTTTTGTCTAATTATAAAAGAGTTTCGATTTTTACAAGGATAAATAGTATCGAAGGGAATGATCTTTAGCTTAAATAAACCAATTTAGCAAATGCATAAACCGCCGTTTGATTTTCAAGGTTCGTTCAAAGAGGAAACATAAAGAAAAATAATTTTTATTAATTTCAAATATTATACTTTATGACAAGTGATAATTAAAGAAAAATACAAAGATACATTAAAATAATAATTCAAAGGGGATTTATATATATTCACCAAATTTTAGAGTTCAATACACGATCAAATATGAATAAAAAGTTAATAAATAAATAAATACAGGGAGAAAGTTAACAAAAATGGGGTTTGAACCCGTTTGGACCTTTCTAGTTTTAATCCTCAATTTTCATGGGCCTTTTAACACATTTTCATTTTTTTGTCCTCGTCTTCGACCTTGTACACTAGCGTTCAAATGTAGCATTTAGCTACACATTTTCTTCAATTTTGAACCCATTTTGAATGTTCAGGTAGGTCGGACTCGAAATAGTATCGGCCTTATTTGCCCATTAAGGAAGTGCGTGAGATAAGGTTCAAGGGAATCCATGCCGGTTTTATGTGTGGAAAAAAGATAAATTAGTATATTCTCAAGCAAAAATATTCATATAATAGTAATACTCAATTAAGGAGAACCTAATGAAATCATATGACTATTAAATAGGTAATTCATATGCGTCACTGTAAATTCACTGGCTTTTGTTATACCATAAACTATAAGAAGAAAAACACACACACCATAAACTATAGAAAACTATAAGCTGGACAACAATTTATGGACTGGTTGTAGCATTAGCACTTTTATTTGCAAATCCTTTTGTTTAATCTTAGCTTAGAAATATGAAAAAGAAATATAATTTTCATATTTTATTGCCTTCGACTTGTCGTTTGCTTTTTCAAATTCTATCAAGATTTTCCTCCTCCAATTCTTTATTCTTTGAGAAAAGAACCTACAAGAAACCAGTGACTCAATAAGGTCTTGGTTCTATTATTCATGATCAAATGAAGAAGAAATAGTAACAACCTAAAGTTGTTAAATAGATGTGTTTAAAAAGGAACCAAGGCAGACTTTAAACTTCTCTTATCAATAAATATATGCAGAAATGATATTAACTAATAACATGCTAAAAATGGATACTTCAAAATTGAGAAAGAGAAAATAAAATTCTGTGTTCACGGTGATAAGATAGACACGAATAGAACTGGTATTCAAGAGCAAACTCAAAACACAAATTCGCATAAGGTGATATGAACAGATTCTAAGCAACAAATTTTGAAGGAAAAGAAAGAAACTTTAAGTCATTTAAACTCATGAATTAGTATTCAAGCGTCATACTCAAAACAATTTAAGCTCCTATTTTTTACAACAACAAATCATTTAAACTACCATAAAATAATTTCAAGCACCGTAAGACCATGATTCAAAGAACAAAAGCCTTAATATACAACAACAACACCACATTCTTATCATCACCTTCTCTTTGACAAGCCCAAAATAAACTTTGAAAGGTCTAAAGGGTCCTTGAGGTTTCGTAGGATCAATAATCTTACTATAGATAGATTTTCCTCAGTCATTTTGGAAATGAGAGCTAAAGAAGCTTGAGAGGAAGTCCTTATTCACAATGGATCCGCGACAAACAACATGCTTGAACCAAAATAGTAACCCAAAGACTAAAATCAAGACTTGATATTTACAGCAAGTTGAGGCAAAATGAAGGTTTGAAAATGAAAGCATTAGGCTAAAAATAATAAACCAAAATAAGACTAAATCAAGAGGATATTTGACTAAAATAGTACAGTGAAAGAAGAACTACAGTAAGAAAAATGCTTGATCAAAAAGAAACAAAACACATTAATAAAACGACTACATTCAAACTCAAATTTTAACCATGAGGTTAAATTAATCATGAAAACCCAACATGAAGCTGTAATTTTTACAGAAAAAAAAAAGATAAGGTCTCAAAATAGTGATCTAAACTGACTAATATCTATATCAACACAATAATGTAACAACTTTCACTTTTATTGAAGTAAATATATGAATTTCAAGGACTCTACAATAAATAATTCCACCATTACCACAATTACGAAAACATTACTACTAATAAGAATAATTATATTAAGAAGAACTAACTAAATAATTAAAAAGTGAAAGGTGTGTATAGCTTTCTTTGAGTAGCAAAAGAAAACTACGAGCTTTGAGATCTTTCACCACTATCAAAAAACTCAAATAAATTCCTTAGCCAAAATCCTAAGAGGCCAACGATCTTACAATGATTTGGCCTAGAAATATTTTAGTGAAACTCCCATATTTGGAGTTTTTTCTCTTCTTCCCCCTCCCCCTTATCTAAAGAATAGTGAGGGTATTTAAAGAAATGGAATGGAGTCAAATTTCTAATTTCCTTCGATGCACAAAAAAAGAAAATCTACAACATTTTGGGGATTTTTTCTGAGGAGAATTATTGAATCGAATTTGTTAGTTAATCTTAAGAAATGGATGACCAAGAGTTGTGTTTCGCCTTTGCTCTTACCATTGATGGATAGGAGTTCACTGGATATTTACATTCTCAAACGATCCATAGAGTTTAGGGTTTAGTGGGGGAATTCAAATTTGAAGAAGAATAAGCTCAATAATAAGCTAAAATCATGAGATTTACTATGGATTTGAGGAAATCTTGGGTGAAATTTGAGGAAATTTGAGATCAATAATTGAAGAAAAGCACCTAAAATCTTCGATAGTACAACAATTGGTGTCTTAAACATGGAGTTCTATGGAGAGGTGAGGAATTAGAAGCGTCATTGTACGGATGATTGGTGTCGTTATATTGTTGGTTTTTGATGTTTTTTATGTCTTGTTGTTTGGCTCCTACTAGAATTGGGTTAAGGAGATAGGTGATAGGGGTTATTAGGTATATGTTTGGTTGGGTTATATACGATTGGGTTGGGCGGCTAAAAATTTTGAAAGGGAGTTGGTAGATTTAGTTTTAGGCTATTTATCATATAGACAATAGATTAGGTCTAAGTTTCATAAAAAATTTGACCAATTTCTAAGAAGTTTAGTGAAAGGAATTTTCGTTCTTTTTCCCTTTTATAACCCCAACCCACAACCTATAACCCCCAAAAGGCATTATTTTCTTCTATTCCTGAATCAATTAACAACATCATCTCTCCTCCCATCTTGAAGAACATCAAGAATAGGGTTCCTCATGTAAATTCATCTTTTAAGTCCCAAGGGTCAAACTCTCTTCACAAGTCAAGAAATTTTAGGTATGTGAGGTTTTTGAAAAAGATTATTCTTTCATCCTTGTGCTCCAAAAACATGATTCTAAGATTGAATTTACTTATTTTGAATTAGAGTTCATACCCAAATAACCATATTCTTGAAATATGATACCACCATGTGATTGAAAGTTTTAAATGCATCAAGGTTTATGAATATATCCATGTTTTGACTGATTCATATTGTAATTTGAATTTCATTATCTTGATTAGGATATTGTTGAAAGGTTTCAAGAAGATTATTTAGTATGATGTTTTGTTATGAATTTCTATGAACTAAAGCATGAATTCCATGTCCAAAGTACAAGTACTGAGTTTATAAAAAGCTTATCCTCTTAAGATCCATTGACATGTTCCATAATGTAATTTAATGAAAAGCTTGATCTTTGATCTAAAGATAAGAAATAAAGTCCAAAACTTTTTATCTTGATTATGATTTAAAGTTGAGAAGCATAACCAATATTCATTATATATACCCTTATAGTAGTTTAAGGTGGATTTCTTAAAGTATGAGAATATAAGTATTTCGGGAGTAGTATGGATGAAGTTCCTGTGTAACGATCTGAGACTAACCCTAGTCGTTACACGGTGATTACAGTCCCGAGAGACCACAAGCTAACCCATGAGATGGTACCTGCTGTGAACACTGGATAATATAATCATGAATGCGAAAGAATAATTGAAATGCAACAAGGTTTTAATAATGAAACGACTACTGAATTATGAATCTGGCAAAATACTAAAACCTGAATAATCTGAATAGCTAACTGTAGTGTCTGAAAAGCCTCTAAACTGAATACTGCGAGTTGATGGGACAGGCCCCCAACTAACTCTACTAACTACTGAGATAAATACATGAAGAAATATAATCTATCCTCAGATGATGAGGACTCACCACTGCTACTGTACTGCTGATAATTTAAGAATACAGGTGCAATCCGGGAACTGAGCGTCAGCACCCAGGATATGAGACATCATAGCGCAAAAGAAAAGGTATACGATTAGTACTTTGAATATACTGGTATGCTAAATGAGGTAGGTTGACATGCAAGGTTTCATGAATAGGTGTAATAAACTATCTGAATATACATGTAAAGCATGAGGTACTAAGTATAGGACGTTAAACCTATAGAGACTAGAGATATGTAAAGAACATAAAAACTATATATGCATGAGAGTCTATAAATACTAAAAATACATGAAAATCTTTAGACCCTGATGATGCATGACCAAGCATATAACATGGAATGAGTAAAATCTATAAACTGAATTAGTAACAAAACACTGATATCTTTATGCTTTAGTCGAACAACTCTAAGACTGAATAACTGAACTAGGACTATATTTGAGACTGTAGGAGGTATCATCTAACCGACATACCCCAATCTGAGCTAATCGGGGTCCAACCTGTAACCCCAATTGGATGGGTGTTAATACCATTCCATGGGTACTAATATTGACTGTGTGGATTCACTAGACTGATATAATGTCCAAAGAACTATGGGTGTCAAGCCTGAATTGACGGGTGACCCCTACGAGATAGTCAAGCCTAATCTGACAGTGATTTCTCATATCCTATACTGGCTACGTAGTTATGGTGTACAGGGACTGCTACTAATGACTCTGACTATCTAACGGGGAAGCCACCTTCCCTACACTCGCTCGGTGCTAAATCCTACTCCTAATAGAAAGACACTGAGATACTTGACTATTTTGAGTTTAAAATAACTGGTATCTGACTATTCTGATAATGCTCATAGTAAAATCTGGAGACTTTTTTGTAATGTACTGAGACTAGACTAGATAAACAACTATGGTTTTCGAGTATTCAATAACCCCAGGACACAAAAGACAATATTGAAAAGACACTAAAGGTTGAAGACCAAAACATGAAAGCTCTTATTAAATAAAGCACTCTTGTAGGCATTTTATCAAACACTTGTACTTCATAATTTAGTCAATTCATGGGAATAGTATAAAACTTGAAATAATGGCATGACTTCAACATTTATAACACTAAATCATGATCTAATCCAAAGATGACAATATTAAAACATGATGGATCTAATAACAACAATACTTCCATTAAAGTATGGTATAAAATCAATATTCATGGAAGTTCATGGAGATTCATAGTTTTAAATCACAATTTAATATCATAAATCTTGAAAAAAAATAATAGATTTGTAATTAAAATGGAAACTTGGACTTGGATACTTGGACTCCATGGATGAAAGGGATCCATGGATGAACATCTAACATACCTTAAGTGTTGAATTTTCTTGAGTTCTTGGTGAGTTCTTGACGATTAGCCTTGAAATTGGACAACTTGGATTCTTGATTTGGGAGAGAAAGCTTCTTGATTTTGGGAAACTAACTAAAATAATGAGTTTAAAAACATTTTTAGTGCTTAAAAACACACTTGGGCAAATTAAATTTAGGGGAAAGGACTGTTTAACCCTTGGGTGAAACTTTTAATTTTCGTTAAAGTTTTTCGAAATGGTCACCTGGAGAGATGGGGCGCTTTCGCACCGTGTCACTGGAAACTGACAACTGGGAACTAGGCAGATGGCGCAATGCATAGAAATCGTGGTGGCCCTTTGATTTAGATTTTCACCATTAGCACGACACGCTATGATCATGCTACCTCACTAGAATTGGACAATTATGAACTGGGCCTACGACGCAATGTGTCACTATTGCGGAGCAACACTGAAAATTGAAAATTGCTATTTACACTGACTCAAGATGCGCTAAGGATCAAAATGATGGTGGTTAATAACTAAAACATACAATCGCCATAACTTCTTACCCGATTATCGAATTTATGTAAATTTTACACCATTGGAAAGCTAATTCAATTTCCAATGCAATGAAAGGATCTAAAATGAAGAATAATGGGTGTTTCAAAAATTTCATATATGAATACTCACGTATTAGGAATTAGATTATGCTAGAGAAATACGAGGTGTTACAATATCCCCACTTGGGATAATTCGTCCCTGAATGAAATTGGTTAAGCTGAGGAAACTGGTGGAATTAGCTTACATACTGAATATACATGTCTGATGCATGTAATGCATGAATAGAATTATTCACTAATGAAGAACTGACATGATCATGATGTGCAGCTAAAACTGAGCATGATAGAGAAAAATCTTAAGAAGATTGGTACCTTATACTGAATCTGGATTTGCAGAAAAAAGATGAAGGTACTTGGTCTGCATATCTGTGCTTCCCAAGTGGCTCCCTCAATATAATGATTCCTCCAAAGAACCTTGACTAATGAAACTTCTTTGTTCCTTAGTCTACATACTTGATGATCAAGAATTTTGGCGGCAACTTCCTCATATGAAAGACTGTTCTAAATATCTACACTTTCTAAGAGAACAACTACAGCTGGATCACCGATACACTTTTTCAACAACGAGACATGGAACACTGGGTGTACTGAGGCTAGATCTGAAGGCAACTCAAGCTAGTAAGCTATCTTTTCGGAGTGACTGAGAATTATGAAGGAATCGACATATTGGGGACTGAGTTTCCCCTTCTTGCTGAATCTCTTCACTCAATTCATAGGAGAGATTTTCAAGTACACAAAATCATCGATCTCAAACTCGAGATCCTTTCTCCTCACATCCGCATACAATTTTTGCCATCTCTAGGCTACCTTAAGTCTTTCTTGGATCAACTGAACCTTCTCTAAGGCATCAAACACTAAGTCAGACCCTACTACTGCAGCCTTACCTACTTCAAACCAACCAATTAGAGATCTACATCTCCTACCATAGAGAGCCTCAAATGGAGCCATACAGATACTAGAATGATAACTTTTATTGTATACAAATTCAATCAAAGGCAAATGGTCATCCCAACTACACTTGAAATATACAACACATACTCTGGCATATCCTTAAGAGTCTGAATGGTCCTTTCTGCGTAATCGTCTGTCTGAGGTGGAAGGCTGTACTAAGGTGGATTTGGGTACCAAAACCCTTTTGGAATGCTTTCCAGAAGTGAGGGGTAAACTGAGTACCTATATCAGAGATGATAGATAAGGAAATGCCGTGCAACCTAACCAAATCTCTGAGATAGAGATTGACATAATACTAGGTTGAATAAGAGGTATGGACTGGTAAGAAATGATTTGATTTGGTCATCCTATCTACGATAACCCAAATAGAATCATGCTGATGATAGGTACGAGGCAAACCTGTCACAAAATCCATGTTTACTTTCTCCCATTTCCACATGGGAATACTGAACTCCTACATGGACCCACTAGGCTTCTGGTGCTCAATCTTAACTTGCTGACATGTAGAGCACTTAGTTATAAACTCTATAATTTCTCTCTTCATCCCATTCCACCAATAGATCTCCCATAAATCACAGTACATCTTAGTGGCCCCTGGATGAATAGAGTAATGTGCACCATGCACTTTTATAAGAATTCGTTGACTCAAATCATCTACACCAGGCACACATAATCTATCCTGACAGCACAACATACCATCTCCCCCTAGGGAGAAGACCTACACTTTTTAATCTCTGACTGATTCTTTCAACTTAACTATACTGGGATCTCTATCCTGCTTTTCCTTTACCTTGAAAACTAGTGATGATTCTGAGTTACTCTGCACCCACACACTACTCTCTACTAAGTCTACTAAGAGGACACCTAGTCGGTAAAGCTAACAAACTTCCTGAGCTAACTTCTTCTTACCATCCTCAACATGAGCTACAATACCCATAGATAATCTACTGAGAGCATCATCCACTACATAAACCTTTCCTGGATGATACAAATGCTCATGTCATCATCTTTCAATAACTCTAACCACCTTTTCTAGCGCAAGTTCAAATCTTTCTGAGAAAAGACATACTGAAGGATTTTGTGATCTGTGAACACATCAACATACACCTCATACAAGTAATGCCTCCAAATCTTTAAGTCAAATACTACTGCTGCTAGGTAAGATCATGACTCGGATAATTCTTCTCGTGAGGCTTAAGCTATCTGGAGGCGTAGGCTATGACTTTACCTCTCTGCAGGAGGACACAACCCAAACCTACTCTGGATGTATCACAGTACACAATAAACTTGTTGAAACTATCTGGTAGAGTAAGAATAGAGGTTGAGGTGAGTTGAGTCTTCAACTCCTAAAAACTCTTCTCATAGGAATCTAACCACTGAAACTTAACTTTCTTCTAAGTTAATCTGGACATGGGGGATGCAATAGATGAAAAAGCTTTAACAAACCGATGGTAATAGCCAGCTAAACCTAAGAAACTCCTAATATCTGACGGAGAGATAGGTCTAAGGCCAGTTTCTTATTGTCTCGATCTTTTGAGGATCAACCCTAATGCCATCACCAGAAATAATATAGCCAAGAAAAGCTATTGATCTTAGCTAGAACTCACACTTATTGAATTTAGTGAACAACTGATAGGCTCTAAGAGTTTTTAACACTATCCTGAGATGGTTTGCACGATCATTTTCATTACGGGACTAAACAAGAATATCATCGATGAAGACTATGACGAACATGTCCAAGTATTACTTGGACACTCAGTTTATCAAGTCCATGAAAGATGTTGGGGCATTCGTGAGACCAAAGGACATAACTAAAAATTTGAAGTCACCATATCGGGTTCGAAAAGATATTTTTGGAATGTCATATTCTCTGACTCTAAGCTGATGATAGCCTAATCTGAGGTCTATCTTAGAAAAGTAACTGGCACCCTGAAGTTGGTCAAACAAGTGATCGATTCTAGGAAATAGGTAATTATTCTTAACCGTGACCTTGTACAACTGACGTTAGTTAATACATATTCTGAGAGAACTATCCTTCTTACGTATGAATAGAATAGGTGCGCCCAACGGGGAGACTTTGGGTCTAATTCATCCCTTATCTAAGATATCCTTTAATTGTTATTTTAACTCTTTGAGTTTAGCTGGAGCCATTCTGTATGGAGAAATAGATATAGGCTTAGTATCTGGAAGAAAGTCTATTCCAAAGTCTATTTCCCTTTTGGGAGGAACTCTGAGAAGATCTTTAGGAAATACATCTGATAATTAATTTACTACTGGAACAGACTCAAGAGTAGGAGTTTCTGAACTAGAGTCTTTGACTCTCACAAGATGGCAGATACACCCCTTAGATATCATCTTTCTGGCTCCAAGGTATGAAATAAACTGATCCCTAAGAGCTGTATTACTACCCCTCCATTCAAGGATTGGTTCATTTGGAAACTAAAAATAAACTATTCTGTTTCTACAATCAACTGAGGAATAGCATGAGTGGAGCCAATCCATGCCGAGAATGACATCAAAATCCATCATATCTAACTCCACGAGATCAACTAAAGTAACTTTCTAAGATATTATTATCGGACAGTTCTTGTATGCCTATCTGGCTACAATGGAAATGCCTACTAAGGTAGAGACTAAAAAGGGCTCTGCTAGAGTTTCGGGACTGATCTGAAATTGATGGCTATATATGGAGTTACCAAAGAAAGGGAGGCTCCTGGGTATAATAAAGCATAAACATGTAAGTGAAAGACCTGCAACGTACCAGTAACTACGTTAGGAGAATTTTTCTAATCTTAGAAGGACTAGAGAGCATATAATCTATTAGTACGTTGACTGCTGGTAGCACTGGAAGCGGTACCCTGCTGAGTTGGGCAATCGGATGGAACTGACGGCTGATGGGATTGGCCCTATTGGCGTACATCCCTACCTTTCTGAGAAACTACCCGACACTTTTAAATCCGATGGCCTGGCTTGCCGCACCCAGAGCACACATCACTACCTACTTTACACTCACCCTAATAGTGTCTGCCATACTTTTGACATAAAGGATTAGTACAAATACTGCTAACAATGACTTAGGACTTAGAGCCTCGTGCCCTATCCCTATTATCGTTTCTGAATTTAGGTACTGGGGCTTTGGCTGAAGAAAGCGCTGGGGCTAAAGACTTCTGATGAAACTAAGGATGGTTACCACCCTCTGACTTTGGCTGATTGAAATTAAAAATACCTATCCTAGCTCTTTTTTCCTCTCTCCCTCTCCTTAATCTTCTGCTCCTCTATTTGTTGAGCATGGACCATCAGTTTAGAAAAGTTCATCTTACTAATCAACATTGTAGTCCTACACTCCTTGACCACACTATCAGACACATCAGATATAAACTTACTCATCTTAGACGTACTGTTAGCTACCACATGAGGATCATATCTAGCTAACTGAGTAAACTGGAGAGAATACTCCCCCACACTCATGCTGCCATGCCTTAAATTAATAAATTCTAACACCTTGGCCTCTCTCAACTCCAATAGAAAGAATCTGTCCAATAAAGTAGTGGCAAACTCTTTCCATTCTATAGGTCCTGCATCAACACCTTTATAAACCTTCCACTGCTTAAACCAAGTAAGGGCTACATCCTGCAATTGATAGGAAACCAACTCGGAACTCTAAATAGATGTCACCCCCATAGCATCCGTTACCTTTTGAACCATAACTAAGAATTCCTGTGGATCCTCTTTAGACTTGGATCCCATGAAGGAAGGAGGACTCATCCAGGTAAAGTCCCAAATTTTAGTTGTAGTAGTATTGGCCACTGGGTTGGCTGAAACAACGGTTGGTCATTCATTTTATGCTACTACGGAGTTCACTAGAGTAGTGAATGCAACAATGAATTCTGTATGAGAGACATGATCGTCTAGAGGATCTTCCTGGATGGGATGAGGGACTGGCTGAGTTGCTATTCTTCTTTCATTCTTATTGGAAGGTATGTTTTGTAAATAGAAGAAAGAAATGGATTAGACTAAGAGTTTAACTTAAGACCATGCTCAATCGCACGACATGAATAATAAAAGAAGGAAAGCTTTTCCTAAACACCTTTTAACCTCTCATCCATAAGTGTGGCGCGCTACACACCCATGCACAAGACTCTACTCGAAATGACTTTCAAACTTCCTAGGACACTTTAAAATCTTAGTCTCTAATACCAAGTTTGTAATGACCCAAGACTACCCCCTAGTTATTACACGGTGCTTACGATTCCGAGGGACCACAAGCTAACCCATGAGCTAGTACCTACTGTGAGCAATAAATAATATAATCATCAATGTGAAAAAATAACTGAAATGCCATAAGGTTTTAATAATGAAACGACTACTGAATTATAAATCTGGCAAAATACTGAATTTGAATAATCTGAATAGCTAACTGTAGGTTTGAAAAGCCTCTAAACTGAATACTGTGAGTTGATGGGACAGGCCCCCAACTAACTCTACTAACTACTGAGATAAATACATGAAGTAATATAATCTATCCTCAGATGATGAGGACTCACCATTGCTACTGTACTGCTGATAATTTAAGAATACAGGTGCGATCTAGGAACTGAGCGTCAGCACCCAGGATATGAGACATCATAGCACAAAATAAAAGGTATACGATTAGTACTTTGAATATATTGGTATGCTAAATGAGGTAGGTTGACATGCAAGGTTTCATGAATATAAGTAATAAATTATCTGAATATACATATAGATACTAAACCTATAGATACAAGAGAAATGTAAAGCACATAAAAACTGTATATGCATGAGATCCTATAAATACTAAAAATACATGAAAATCTGTAGACCTTGAGGATTCATGACCAAGCATATAACATGGACTGAGTAAAATCTATAAACTGAATTACTAACGAAATACTGATATCTCTACGCTTTGGTCGAATGACTCTAAGACTGCATAACTGAACTGGGACTATATTTGAGACTGTGGGAGGTATCATCTAATTGACATACACCATTCTGAGCTAATCGGGGTCCAACCTATAACGCTAGTTGGATGGATGTTAATATCGTGCCACGGGTACTAACATTGGCTATGTGGATCCACTTGACTGATCTAATGTCTAAAGGACCAAGGGTGTCAAGCCTAAACTAATGGGTGACCCCTGTGAGATAGTCAACCCTAATCTAACGGGTGACCTTCTCATATCCTATGCTGGATGCATAGTTCTGGAGTATAGGGACTACTACTAATGACTCTACCTATCTAACGGGGAAGCCGCTATCCCTACACTCGCTTAGTGCTAAGTCCTACTTTCAACTGAAAGACACTGAGTTACTAGACTGTTCTGAGTTTAGTGACTGATATCTGACTATTCTGATAATGCTCATAGTAAATTTGGAGACTATTATGTAATGTATTAAGATTAGACTAGATAAACAACTATGGTTTTTGGGTATTCAATACCCCCAGGACTCAAAATAACAATACTGATGATGTGTGAGCAATTGCTAACATATTTAAGACTTTTAACCAAGAATAATTGTGAAGTCTTAAGTAATTTTTGTTATTTTTAATTTGTTTATGTCTGATTTTATAGTTTAAGCTGATGGGATAGAGAACCAACAAGAATGGAAACAAAGAAGTTGAAATCTAGAGGAGTCTGAAGAGAAGTGTGGCTGATGATATCTGTCCTAAGTCATCTTCCCAGTGATAGGCTATCACAGTTGTCGTCAGACTTAAGCATGAGTTGAAGCCTATGATGATATCTGGTGATATGATGTCAAAAGTGTGATACACTTTCATGAATGTCGTCATCCTTAACCAGAGAATGGGAGTTGAAAAGAAGTTGTGATGACATTTTGTGATAAGGCATCAAGACGGTGATAAGGCATCAAGAGCACCATCATACATAGGCAAAACTTGGAAGCTGAGATGAAGTTTTGACGACATTGGTGATAAGCCATCAAACTCTTGATACATTGTCATCATCGTCGTCATCATTAGACAACAAAATCCAAAAGTACAGAGGAGCTGATGACATCCGTGATAAACCGTCAGACTCTTGATAAGCTATCACGGATGTCATCGTCTATTCTGAGAAAAATCTGCAACTTTAATTTTATTTCCTTATTTAGGTTAAACTATTTAAATCTTTGTTTCAGGGTTTTGAAAAAAACAAAATTCATCCATCATCATCATTATTCTGAGGAGAGTTCGATACTTTGAGTCTTGGAGAATATTTTCCGATATTTCTTTCTTTATCTTTTTGGATTGGAACAATACAACTATTTGGGGATTTTCCTTTGTGATCTAATCTATGACTCACTAATTATTATTCATCTCTGTAAGTTAATCTTCTCAATTATGAATTCAATTATGTGTTTTGTTCTTTGCATCATGAGTGGCTAAACTCTGTTAACCTGAATTATAGGATCTAGGGTTAGGTCGTGATGAGGTGCTAAATACTCAAGATTTAATAGGTGTTAGGATTTCTTGATAATTCAAAGATTTTAATTAACGTCTGTTGGTTGCAAAAAGTAGACACCCCCATTTTGATTTGCTTGAGAAAGAAATCATATACAGTAGGAAGTGAATTATCAATAGGGACTCAGAAATACTTCGTTTAATAATCATAGTTGTAACAAGGTTGATTAACCAGAGGTAAAATCTGCGCAGTGAATAGCTATTTCCTAAGTCCAAGAGGATTAGGAAATTAGACGCTTAAATAGGTCTAGAGACATTTGAGCATATCATCGATAAAGATAGCTTGTTATCCTAACCACCGTGAGAATCTTTTGTCACCTTTAGTATCTGTCATGTACCGTAAGCCCTAGTGAACATAATTCTGGTTATTTCATAAAATCTTGGTTACAAACATCGAAATTAAATTGACAAACAATCATTTGTGAAACTTAAACCCCTATTTCAGGAAATGTTAGACTATCAGTGAATTAAATCGCAATCGACTTGAGTTCAAGCCATATTCCCTATGGGATTCGACCCTAACCTAGTTGGGTTTTATATTGACAACGTTCTCTTACACCCATTCAATAGTGTTGTTTGAGCATTATCAAAAATGGCACCATTGTCGGGAATACGGTTGTAAACTGAAAGTTGTGTCTGCTAATTGGTTGTTAGTTAGGTTTCCTAGATTTGCGTTTATTTGTTGTTTTTTTTTATCGCAGGTTCCTTGTTGTTTATGCCAAAAATAAGTATTTTTGGAGAACCATTATTGCCAATTAATTTAAAACCTCAGCTGATCAGGAGAATGGTAGAACAATAAGAGGCTGACAGACTGGCAGCTTTGGCCAGGGCTCAGGTGAGTGTACCAAACCAGGGTTAACAAGTATGTCACCCGAACCTTGATAATGAAGACTTGGGTGATGATGAATTGCTGAATCCTCAAAACCCAAGACGAGCTGAGCAAATTGCAGCACCAGTGCAGTAAAATTTCAACAAAAACCGTCCAATCAAAGAAAGGTATGGTCAACAACCTATCCATTACGAGGTTGATGATGATGACGAAGGAATAGATGGAGCACGTGCAACGGGTGCTATCATTCCTCCACCGTTGGCACCTAGTACAAAATTCAGCATATCAAGTACCATAATCTAACTCCTGAATCTGAATGGGTTACTTGGAGGCCTGCCTGGTGATGATTTGAACATGCACTTGGTGAACTTTATCACCATTTGCAACTCTTTTGATAATCTGGGAGTAAGCCAGAATGTGATTCGGTTGAGATTGTTTCCATTATCTCTATCTGGGGAGGCAACAATATGGTTAAATGAGCTTGACTAGTTGAAAGAGGAATTCCTAGAATGGTTCTTTCCACCCTCCAGAAGGGTACAGTTGGGGACGAAATTAGTAACTTTAGGCATCTCCTAACTGAAGAATTGCATAAAACTTGGGAGAGATTCAAGAAGAAGATGGCACAATGTCCGAACCACAACGTGATGGAGTTGCACTTAATGGAGACTTTGTACAGAGCTTTTAAATCTATGACAAATCCAATTTTAGATAATGCTATAGGTGGTTTGTTCATTGACCTTTCTTTTTAAGATGCTTCTAACATGCTAAATAGAATGACCAAACAGAGTCGGTCTTTGCATACCAAGGATTTTGTGGTAGCTAGCCCAACTATTTCTAGTGGTATGACTGTAGAGCAGCGTAGAAGGGATGAGGACTGAGACCAAGACATGGCCCACTTAAAGATTCAGATGGACTTGATAACCAAGCACTTACTATCAGGTAAGACTGAAAAGGTTAAGGCTGTAGAATCTCAATGCACTATTGCTAGTTATGCAGATGAGGAGGCAAATTATGTTAATAATCAGGGGTGGTTTTGAGAAAATAGCCAAGGGAATCAAGGTCGGAACTTTTATGACAAGCCTGATTATAAAGATAGGGAGCAAGGAAACTGGAGAAGCAATAATGATAGGAGTGATTTGTATGTTCCTCCTGGAAGTCGGGATATTGTACCAACTAGATCTGGCAAGATGTCCATAGAGGACATGATGGAAAAATTGTTGAAGGGAGTTGAGGCTACCAACTTAGGGGTAACCACTATGAAGAGTGAATTCTCTACCCTGAGTCAGTTAGTTAGTTCACACTCTACTTCTATCAAGCAGTTGGAGCAGTAGATGAGCCAACTTTCTACAACCCTAAACCAGAGAGAAAGAGGTACTTTACTTACTGATACGGTTCAGAATACATAGAATAATGGCTCATGTATGGAGATTACCACTAGGAGTGATAAGATCTTACCTAGCCCTTCTATGGGAAAATCTGTAGATGGTGAGGTAGTTATTGATGAATCCAAAGAAAGCAAACCAGTGAAGTTTGAGAAGATGGATAGTTCTGTTGATGCTTTGGAGAAAGAAAAAGAGAAGAAAGAGGAAGTGGTGTTGAAATCTATCCTAAGACCACCACCTCACTTTCCTCAATGATTGAAGAAGAAGGATGATGATGCCAAATTCAACAAATTCACGGCAATGCTCAAGTAATTGACAAAAAATGTGCCTCTGGTTGAAGCACTTGAGCAAATGTCAGGATATGCAAAATTCATGAAGGACCTTGTGACTAAGAAATGAGCGGTGAGCTGCGAATTAGAGGCAGATCTCTACCTTTGTAGTGCTATTTCTACAAGGACCTTAGTACAAAAGAAGCCAGACCCAGGAATAGTCATTATTCCCTGCACAATTGGGACTATGGAATTCACCAAAGCACTATGTGATCTTGGAGAAATCATTAATTTGATGCCACTGACTATTTATAGAAAGTTGGGTCTAGGAAATCCCACACCTACTAACATGAGACTCGTGATGACGGATAGGTCAGTAAAGCGACCTGTTGGCATTTTGTATGATGTGTTAGTAAAGGTGTCCAACTTTATATTCCCTACAGACTTTGTCATTCTGGATTGCAAGGTGGACTTTGAGGTGCCCATAATCTTGGGTCAACCTTTCCTCACAACCGAAAGTGTGTTGATTAATTTAAGAGCGAATGAGCTCTTATTCAGGATGAATGATAAAGTGGTATGGTTTAATATGGGCAAATCAATGAAGAAGCATGAAGAAATTAGTATGTTCTCAGTAGTTGATGTGTATAAGGACGAACAGGAGGTGCCCATAGCTGAGCAACTTATTATCGAACCTTTAGCTGCGGTCATAATGAATTATGATAGTGAAGGCATTGGGGAGTATGAAAAGACTGTTTGTGCCTTGACAGGCATGGGTTCATATCCTTATGCTCCTAAAAAGCTAGACCTTTACCTGGCTAATCAACTAACACCACCAGCCAAGCCATCTATTGAGGAGCCTTTGGTGTTGGAATTAAAGGAATTGCTTGGGCACTTATGGTATGTGTTTTTGGGTAATGGGAACACACTACCTTTTATTATTGCAGCTGATTGGGGTGAACAACAGGTGAATGCACTTATTTTAGTACTTTAGAGGCACAAGAGAGCTATAGGGTGGTCCATCGCTGATATTATTGGCATTTCCTCGGGCATCTGCACACATAAAATTTAGCTTGAGGAGGATTGTATTCCCACCATAGAGCATCAGTGCCGTATTAATCCACCAATGCAAGAGGTGGTTAAGAAGGAGATTATTAAGTGGTTAGATACAGGAGTGGTTTACCCTATTTTTGACAGCAAATGGGTGAGGCTAGTTCAATGCGTACCCAAAAAAAGGGGGTATGACGGTGGTTGCTAATGAAAAGAATGAGTTGATTCCACTCAGGCCTATAATTGGGTGGAGAATTTCCATGGACTACCGCAAGATAAATTCTTAGACTCTGAAAGACCACTTTCCGATGCCCTTTATGGACCAAATGCTTGATTGATTAGCTGGCAGGGGGTGGTATTTCTTTTTGGATGGTTATTCTGGATACAACCAAATATGTATTGCTCCTAACGATCAGGAGAAGACAACATTCACATGCCCATATGGAACCTTTGCATTTAAAAGGATGTTATTTGGGCTATGTAATACACCCGCTACTTTTTAACGGTCTATGGTGTCTATCTTCTCTGAAATGGTAGAGGACACCATAGAGGTATTCATGGATGATTTCTTTGTGGTGGGTGATTCATTTGAGATGTGTTTGACAAATCTGAATATAGCCTTACAAAGATGTGTTGAATTTAATTTTGTACTTAACTGGGAAAAATGCAATTTCATGGTCAAAGAGGGCATCGTTCTAGGCCACAAAATTTTTGAAAGGGGATAGAAGTTATTGAAAAACTACCACCTCCCATTTTAGTAAAAGGAGTGCATAGTTTTCTTGGGTATGTTGGCTTTTATCGGAGATTTATAAAAGACTTCTCAAGGATTGCAAATCCATTTTGCAAACTTTTGAAGAAAGAGGTGAAATTTTCCTTCGATGATGAGTGCTTGAAGGCATTTGAATGCCTTAAAAAGAAGGTGATTGAGGCCCCTATTGTTATTGCACCTAACTAGGTAAAATTATTTGAGATCATGTGTGATACAAGTTGTGTTTCCCTGGAGTGGTATTGGGGAAAAAGAGGGACAAACTATTTCATCCGATATATTATGCCAGCAAAGCATTGAATGGAGCACAAAAGAATTACACCATCACTGAATAGGAACTTCTAGATGTAGTGTATTTAGAGCTTATCTACTTGAGACCAAAGTAGTGTTCCACACCGACCATACTGTCTTGAGGTATTTGATGGCTAAGAAGGATGCTAAACCAAGGCTGATTAGATAGGTATTACTGCTGTAAGAATTTGACTTTGAGGTCAAGGATAGGAAAGGTTGAGAAAACTAGGTTACAGATCATCTATCTATAATGGAAGGTGAACAGGAAAGTAGTAATGAAATAAAGATAAATGATGCACTCCCTGATGAGGAGATCCTAGCTTCCTTTATGGAAAAATTGTCTTGGAATGTGAATTATGCAAATTATATTATAAGTGAGGTCATCCCAGAAAACCTTTCTTTCCATCAAAGGAAGAAGTTATTGCATGATGTGATACATTACTTCTGGGATGAGCCGTATCTTTTTCGGTGATGTGCAGACAATATTATAAAGAGATGCGTGCCGGAAGTAGATGTATTGTGCATATTAGAAGCATGTCATGCTTCCACAGTTGGGGTCACCATGCAGGTGATCGAATGACTAGGAAGGTGTTGTAGAGTGGCTATTATTGGCCAATATTGTTCAAGGATGCCCACACATTTGTACTGAAATGTGACCAATGCCAAAGGCAGGGGTCAATCTCTAAAAGACATGAGATGCCCTTGACTAAGATGCTTGAAATGGAATTATTTAATGTCTGGGGCATTGATTTCATGGGTCCTTTTGTGAGCTCGTACAGGATGAAGTATATTTTAGCTGCTGTTGACTACGTCTCAAAATGGTTCAAAGTTGTGGCCTTGTATGATAATCAAGGGAAGAGGGTTGTTGTTTTTCTCAAGAACAACATCTTCTCTCGCTTTGGAGTACCACGTACTATCATAAGCGATGGAGGATCTCATTTTTCAACAAAATATTTTAAGCAGCTTTGGCAAATTATGGGGTGAAACAGCACAAAGTGGCTACTCCATACCACCCACAAACCAGTGGGCAAGGAGGTATCAAATCCTGAGATTAAAGCCATCTTAGCCAAAACGGTGAATGCTAGCCGGAAAGATTAGTCTCGAAAGCTCGATGATGCCTTATGGGCATATTGGACTGCTTTCAAGACACCCATTGGTATGTCACCATTTCAACTGGTCTATGGAAAAGCTTGACACCTACCAATAGAGATGAAACATAAACCTTTATGGGCACTCAAAAGGTTGAATCTGAATTGGAAGGAAGCATCGGAGCTGAGACTGGGGCAATTGAATAAGATGGATAAATTCCATCTCAGGGCCTATGAACAAGCAGATCTTTATAAAGAAAAGATGAAAAACTACCATGATTGGAGAATAGAAAAATGAGAATTCCAAAAGGGTGACTTGGTGTTTTTGTTCAATTCCGAACTCAAATTGTTCCTAGGTAAGCTAAAATCTAAGTGGTCAGGCCCTTTTAAAGTTAGTCAAGTCCACTCATCTGGAGTAGTGGAACTCAAAAATAAAGATGGCAGTTCCTTCAAGTAAATAGGCAATGTGTTAAGTTTTACATTGGCTCGAAAGAATCAGTGAAAAGTATCACCATTATCTATCTCAATAAAGTTTGAAGTAATCGAGATACCTGAGTTATGCCGCGATGTTAAATCAGATGCAGCATGGGAGGCAACCCATGACACCCGAGATTGATCCATTCCAGGTATACTCTAACCCTTAGTTTAGTTTTGCTTTGATTTTGAGTTGAGGGTGTAGGGTAGTCTGTTATTGTAACATATTTTGTGGTAACTAGGAGAAATACAAGTACAGAAATTAGTTGACATGTTTTTGATTGATTTTTAAACACCTCTCCAATGTTTTGTTTGCAAAGACTACATGAATTACATTTACTTATGACCATTGTGAATCTTATTGTGGCATTAGTTCTAGCTACTTGATGATCATTGCTGAATAATTACATGAACTAGATAAGTGGTGGTCTGCGATATACTTGCGTGCCATGTGTATGTGAGCAACTACTTCATCCCCTATGTATGCTAAAACTAGAACTTGCCTGGTTAGTCTTACCATGGTTAAAGGATAGGGGTAATGATCATAGGCCATTTTGTTGATTAACCCACTTTATCCTAAATAACCTTCCCTATATGCATCATATCCCTTGATCCCTATTTTGAGCCTAATTAGCCTATTTCATTTTTATGATACCTTTCACCTTCCCATTTATACCATAATAAACTTGTTTTGGCCCTGGCTCTCCATGGACAGTGTGCACCTTAACCTAGGCAAATAGCCTAAGTTGAGGGTGGCTATCATAGGGGTACATGGTGTAAGATGAGTAGAATAAAGGAAAAAGAATAAAAGTTGGGTGCTATTCAAAAAAAAAAAGAGGCACCCAACTTAAATATATGCGATCAGTAGAAAAGAATATGAAAAAGAGGTTAATAAGTGAGCCCCAAGAGAGTAGTGTAGTGTCAAGGAGGCATAGTCACTCTAAATGTCCTTGAATATCATACCAGCCCCAGCCTGCATTATAAGCCTAAAAGAAGTCCTATAGTGATCCTAGCTGGCCTATCTGAAGGTCTTGGTAATGAAAATAAGGGCAAGCCTATGGTACTTGGCATATACTGATTGGAACTTCATTTTGAGAGTGAGAGTATTTTGATGATCCCCACGTTTACATTTTTGGTTCATTATATGTGAGGAGGGGGATTTCTTTGTTGTAAGGGCACAATGGTATGGTTGTTAGCTACTTTCTTGTTTAGATAGTGTAGCATTGGTATATGAATGGTTGTTGTGGATAAGATTGATGCCATCGCTTGAGTCCTTTGTGTTACATTATTGTTCTTCATTGACATACACAGTTGGTTTTAATTGGATTGACCTTGGAGGTGGTAACTATGTTTTGAACTTAAAAGAGAAATTGGCTGGTGAATGTGCTATGTATTCTCTTAGTTGGGCTGAGTTTCTTGATGACAAGCAATTGTTTTAAGTTGAGGGTGTTGATGTGTGAGAAATTGCTAACACATTTAAGACCTTTAACCAAGAATAATTGTGAAGTCTTAAGTAGTTTTTGTTGTTTTTGATTTGTTTATGTCTGATTTTACAGTTTAAGATAATGGGATAGAGAACCAACAAGAATGGAAGCAGAGAAGTTGAAATCTGGAGGACTCTGAAGAGAAATGTGGCTGAAGACATCTGTGATAAGTCGTCAACCCTGTGATAGGCTATCACAGTTGTTGTCAGACTTAAGCATGAGTTGAAGCCTGTGATGATGACATCTGGTGATATGACGTCAAAAGTATGATACGCCATCATGAATGTCGTCATCCTTAACTAGAGAATGGGAGTTGAAGAGAAGTTGTGATGACATTCTGTGATAAGGCGTCAGGAGCATCGTCAGACTTAGGCAGAACTTGGAAGCTGAGATAATGTTTTGAAGACATTGGTGACAAGCCGTCAAACTCTTGATACGTCATCATCGTCGTCAACATTAGAAAACAAAAGCCAAAAGTACAGAGGAGCTGACGACATCCGTGATAAGCCGTCAGACTCCTGATAAGCTGTCATGGATGTCATCGTCTATTTCTGAGGAAAAGCTGCAACTTAAATTTTATTTCCTTATTTAGGTTAAACTATTTAACGCTTTGTTTTAGGATTTTGCAAAAAAAAATTCATTCATCATCATCATTATTCTGAAGAGAGTTCGATACTTTGAGTCTTGGAGAATATTTTCCGATATTTCTTTCTCTATCTTTTTGGATTCAAACAATACAACTATTTTGAGAATTTTCCTTTGTGATCTAATCTACGACTCACTAATTATTATTCATCTCTATAAGTTAATCTTCTCAATTATGAATTTAATTATGTGTTTCGTTCTTTGCATCATGAGTGGCTAAACTCTGTTAACCTTAATTATGGGATCTAGGGTTAGGCCATGATAAGGTGCTAAATACTCAAGATTTAATAGGTGTTAGGATTTCTTGATAATTATGAGATTTTAATTAACATCTGTTGGTTGCAAACAGTAGACACCCCCATTTTGATTTGCTTGAGAAAGAAATCATATACAGTAGGAAGTGAATTATCAATAGGGACTCAGAAATACTTCGTTTAATAATCATAGTTGTAACAAGGTTGATTAACCTGAGGTAAAATCTGGGTAGTGAATAGTGATTTCCTAAGTCCGAGAGGATTAGTAAATTAGATGCTTAAATAGGTTGAGATACATTTGAGCATATCATCGATAAAGATAGCTTGTTATCCTAACCACCGTGATAATCTTGAGTCACCTTTAGTATCTGTTATGTACCGTAAGCCCTAGTGAATATAATTCTGGTTATTTCATAAAATCTTGGTTACAAACATCGAAATTAAAGTGAAAAACAATTATTTGTGAAACTTAAACCTCCATTACAGGAAACGTTAGACTATCAGTGAATTAAATCTCAAACGACTTGGGTTCACACCATATTCCCTGTGGGATTCGACCCCAACCTAGTTGGGTTTTATATTGACAACGATCGCTTACACCCATTCAAGAGTATAGTTTGAGCGTTATCAACTGAAAAGACACTAAAGCTTGAAGACAAAAACATGAAAGCTCTTATTAAATAAAGCACTCTTGTAGGCATTTTATCAAACACTTGTACTTCATAGTTTAGTCAATTCATGGGAATAGTATAAAACTTGAAATAATTACATGACTTCAACATTTATAACACTAAATCATGATCTAATTCAAAGAATGACAATACTAAAACATGAGGGATTTGATAACAACAATACTTCCATTAAAGTACGGTATAAAATCAATATTCATGGAAGTTCATGGAGATTCATAGTTTTAAATCAAAATTTAATATCATAAATCTTGAAAAAAATGATAGATTTGTAATTAAAACGGATACTTGGACTCCATGTATGAAAGGGATCCATTGATGAACATCTAACATACCTTAATTAATAAATTTCCTAGAGTTCTTGAGGATTGCCCTTGAAATTGGAGAGCTAGGGTTCTTGATTTGGTAGAGAAAGCTTCTTGATTTTGGAAAACTAACTAAAATAATGAGTTTAAAATATTTTTAGGGCTTAAAAACACACCTGGGCAGATTAAATTTAGGGGAAAGGACTATTTTACCCTTGGGCAAAACTTTCAATTTCCATCAAATTTTTCTAAAATGGGCACCTGGCGCGACGCGGCACTATTGGGCCGTGTCACTGGAAACTGATAACTGGGAACTGGGCTGATAGCGCGATGCAAAGAAATTTTGGTGCCCCTTTGATTCTGATTTTCACCATTGATGCGGCACGCCATGATCACGCTACCTCGCTGGAATTGGACAATTATAAACTAAGCTTAAGGCATGATGCACCACTATCATGGAGCAACATTGAAAATTGACAATTGCTATTTACACTGACTCTGCAACATGCTTAGGATCAAAATGACTGTGGTTAACGACTGAAACATAAAATCACCATAACTTCTTACCCGATTATCAGATTTAGGTGAATTTTATACCGTTGGAAAGCTAATTCAATTTCCTATGCAATGGAAGGACCTAAACAAAAGACTAGTGAATGTTTCAAAAATTTGATATATGAATGCTCACGTATTGGGACTTAGATTATGCTAGGAAAATATGGGGTGTTACATTCAGTGATCCCTTAATTTAAGATTCTATTTCGATGGCAAGGTTAGAGCAGCTCTCCCCTACATGGGTAAGATGTTGAACTCCATGATAGCTCACATAGTCTATGCTGACTAGAAGAATCTCCCATAAGAACGAATAAAAAGTAAAGACTTTAGAAACTAAGTGTTATGGATCACTAAGTTCACTCACATGCATTATTATTCATGTTTTATGATCTTGCAGTCCTTTACTTTATTCAATCCCAAGGTGAGTAATTTATGATTAGGATGCATCATTTGAAAGTTTACTCATATAATCAGTTATTGTTATACTTATGTATTTACCCCCACATACACAGTACATTCTAGAGGTACTGACCCACCTTTATGTCTATGTGCTACCTTGTCTTGTAATGTAGGTTTGGGTGCTCGTCTCTAGTAGCAAAATTGACTACGAGCATTATCACCTACATCTCGACTTTTGGAGAGTCCTCATAGTCTGAGGACCCAACTTATCAAACTTTAATTCAGTTATGCAAGTATTTTAGTTATTTAATTTTTGTTTATGTTTGGTTCAGTTGGGGTCTGTCCCAGTGGCTCTCTATTCAGTAGTAGAGTCTTATCAGACTGTGTATATTTTAAGATCAATAAGTTTGTTTAAAGTTTCCAAGTTAAAGACTTTCATTAAGATATGACATTGCTTACTTTCAGTTATATATAAGTTAGTCCACTTTTTATATGGGTTTCAAGTTAAATAGATATTATGGGTTATCTTAGGGCTATTCGTAGTCTTGAGAATCGTGTGACGTCCAAGTGGTACTTTTGGGGAGCTACAAACTTGTTATCAGAGCTAGGTTTAAAGAGTTCTAGGGAGTTGAACATGCCATGTTACGTAGAGTCTTGATCATGAATGTGAAGCGTGTCATATTTATGAGCAAAGGGCTACAGAATGAGTTAGGAATCATCATCACTTTCATGATCTATCATTCTTACAGTTGTCTTTATCTTCCTTAACTTGCTCTTTTACATGACAGTACATGTCCCCCTCGCCGAGCTGATGCACGCAGAAATAGTGATCAACTACCCCCGCATACCGACCCTATGAATTAGAATATGTCTCCTGTTGAATTTAAGGATGTTTTTCAAGTATTGTCCCAAGATGTGAATGCCAATATTCAGGGAAAACAATAGGCAGTGGTACCATTTTAGCAAAATGGTAATTTATCTTCAGCCAGGATTTGGGACTTTATAAGGATGAATCCACCCGAGTTTCACAGATTAAATATGGATGAAGATCCTCAACTCTTTATTGATGTAGTGAGAAAAATTACTCATATTATTCATGTTACTGAAGAGGACAGTGTAGAGTTAGCATTCTATAGGATGAAGAATGTTTCTTATGATTGGGATGTTATGTGGAAAGAAGGTAGGGGAGAGAATGCAGCTCCTATGGGTTTGCAGGTACTTCAGAATGCTTTTCTAGATAGGTTATTTCCACGTGAGATGAGAGAGACTAAAGTAGAGAAGTTCATGAACCTAAGGAAGGCTCTATGGTAGTAAAGAAGCACTGCCTTAAGTTCTATCAGTTGTCAAAGTATGCCCCCAAGTTGTTATCTGACTCTAGAGCTCGTATGAGTAAGTTTGTTACTGGAGTGTCTGATTTGGTGGTCAAAGAGTGTAAGACTACTATGCTAATTGGAGACATGGATATTTCTCGGTTGATGACTCATGCTCAAAAAATTAATGCAAAAAAGTTAAAGGAAAGAGAGAAGAGAAATAAAAAAGCCCAAACTAGACAATTTGAGTATAGTAAGCCAAGGTCTGGAGGGGGAAGACATTCTCAATTTCAAGGTTATTCATCAATTCTTGTACCATCTTCATCTAGTGCCTCTACACCTAGGACTATGCAGGACCAGTAGGGCAGGACTTTAAATTCTTATTCTCAGAATAGTGTAGTTGAGAGGCCCAGTTATCCGACATGTGTAAAGTGTTGTAGGAACCATCCCGGTGAGTGTTTGATGGGAAAAATGGGTTTTTATGGTTGTGGTAAGTTGGTCCAACAGATCAAAGAGTGTCTGTATGCTAAGTAGGCAAATAGGGATATTCGTCCTCAGACCCAAGCTACTAATCTAATAGCTCAACTAGGCCACCCATTTCCACTACAGGGTGCATCATCCAGTACCCATAACGGTCAGTGCCAGAACTAGTTTTATGCTTTACCATTTGGTTAGGAGCATAAGAGTTCACCAGATGTTGTGATTAGTATGCTTCGTTTCTATCACCTTGATGCATATGTATTGTTAGACCTGAGATCAAATCTTTCTTATGTAACTCCTTTAATTTTTGTAAATTTTTGAGTAGGTCCTGAAAATCTCACTAAGCCCTTCTCAGTTTCTACTCTAGTGGGTGAGTCAGTTGTTGATAGATGAGTCTATAGGGTATGTCCTACTACCTTCCTCCATAATATCATACTAGTGGACCTAATAGAGTTAGATATGGTAGATTTTGATGTTATTCTGGGCATGGATTAGATCTATTCATGCTATGCATCTATAGATTGTCGCACCCGCATGGTGAAGTTTCAGTTTCTAGATGAAATAATTTTTTAATGGGAGGGTAGTTCTATGTATCCCAAAGGTTATTTTATCTCTTATATTATGGAAATAAAGTTAATATCAAAAGGGTGTATCTATCATTTAGTTCGAGTCAAAGATACAAAGTATGAGCCCTAGCAGTTCAATTAGTTTGTGTAGTCAATGAGTTCTCGGAGGTTTTCCTCAAAGAAATTCCAGGGGTACCTCCAAATAGAGAAATAGAGTTTGATATTAATCTTCTTCCTATACTTAACCCATTTATATCTCTCCATATCATATGGCTTCGACCAAACTTAAAGAGTTAAAGAAGTAACTTAAGGACCTCTTAGATAAAGGTTTCATCAGGCCCACTGTTTCTCCGTGGGGTGCTCCATTCCTTTTCGTGTGCAAGAAAGATGGTACTATCAGAATATGTATAGACTACAAATAGCTAAACAAGGTTACCATCAAGAACAAGTATCCCATTCCTAGAATTGATGATTTTTTGACCAATTTCATAGTGCCCGGTAGTTCTCCAAGATTGACCTTAGATTGGGATACCACCAGTTGAATGTTAGGGAGAAAGACATTCCGAAGACAACTTTTTGAACAAAGTACAACCATTTTGAGTTTGTGGTTATGTCATTTGGACTAACAAATACTCCTGCAGCCTTTATGGATTCAATGAACTGGGTCTTCAAGCAATACTTGGACATGTTTGTCATTGTCTTTATAGATAACATACTGGTGTATTCCATGAGTGAGGAGGAGCATGTAGACTATTTGAGAGCTGTACTACATATCCTAAAGAATCATTAATTATATGGGAAGTTTGGTAAATGTGAATCTTTATTGGAATCTATGACCTTCTTTGGGTATATCATTTTAGGGGCTAGTATTCATGTAGATCCTTAGAAGACTAATGCAGTGATGCACTAGCCTAGATCTATCACTCCATCCGATATCTGAAGCTTTTTGGGTTTTCCTTGATATTATAGAATATTTATTGAAGGATTCTCCTTGATATCCACACCATTGACTAAGCTAACTCAAAATAAAGTGAAGTTTATATGGTCAGAAAAGTGTGAGAAGAGTTTCTAAGAGCTAAAGGATAGATTGACTTCGGCACCAGTATTAGCTTTTCCAGAAGGATTAGATAGATTTGTAGTGTATTATGGTGCTTCCAAAGTTGGGTTGGTTGTGTGTTGATGCAAAATGGGAGAGTGATAGCTTATGTCTCAAGGCAACTTAAGGATCACAAAAATAGGAGTATGTTTGCTCGACACTGATAATGGGGGATTAGTAGTTCAAAATGGTTTAGAATCATCTTTAGTAGTAGACATGAATGAGAAACAGCAGAATGATCACATACGTAGCCAAGTATTAGAAACAGTCTAGCAATAGAAAGTTAAGTTTTCTCCCAAGGGAGAGATGGTGTACTTTGTTAACAAGGTAGGCTTTGTGTTCCAAATTTAGATAAATTAAGGGAAATGATACCAACCGAGGTTCATGGTTTGAGATATTACATTCATTTGGGTGATACTAAGATGTATTGTGACTTGTGAGAAATTTATTGGTGGAATAGTATTAAGAGGGTCATAGCCGAGTTTGTAGCCAAGTGTCCCAATTGTCAGCAAGTTAAGATTTAACACCAAAGACTGGGTGGTACATTGTACGAGATTAGTATCCCTACTTGAAGTGGGAAGTAGTAAATATGGATTTCACCACAGGGTTGACTCGTACAGGACGTCACCATGATTCAATTTAGGTCATGATAGATCGAATGACTAAGTCAGCTCAGTTTCTACTTGTCAAGACTTTAAATAACCTGGAGGATTATGCCAGAATATATATATCTACGAGTTAGTAATACTTCATGGGATACCTTTGTCCATCATTTCAGATAGAGGCACGCAATTCAGTTTGCTATTTTGGCAGTCTTTTCAGAAGGGCCTTGGTACAAAGGTTAAGCTTAGTACTGCTTTTCATCCATAGACTAATGGTCAGGCTGAATGTACAATTAATACATTAGAAGGCATGCTGAGGGCATGTGTCTTAGACTTCAAAGAAAGTTAGGATGACCATCTACCTTTGATTGAGTTGCTTATAACAACAATTATCACACTAGCATTCAGATGGCTCTGTTTGAAGCGTTACATGGGCATAGGCGTAGATCACTTATAGGATGGTTTGAGGTTGGTGAAGCTGCTTTGATTGGGATGAAATATCTTTTTGGAGCTATGAAAAAGGTTTAGTTGATTCATGAGAGATTGAAAACTTCTCACAGTCATCAAAAATCATATGCTGACGTAAGAATAAGAGAGCTCCAGTTTAAAGTGGGCGATTTGGTATTCTTGAAGGTGTCACTGATTTGTCATGGAAACACAACACTTTTGAAGCTTAAAACCATGAAATTATGGTTGTAATTGTGCTATTTTAGTTGATATAATGTGGTTTGTTTCTTGTTGCAGGTGAAACAGGTCTATAATAGTGTTGGGAGGAAACTGGAAGAGAAAGACCTAAAAAAACCAAGTTGCATAAGGTACGATTCTTCTCACAAATTGTAAATACCTCATACGACTCAGAGGGTAACTCATAAGAAGAATAGTAATCAAGCCAAGAAGAAATATTCAGTGCAGAGAGGATATAACTCAGGTATATGAGTCATGAGAGGAGGATACGAGTTGTGTCAACAAATTGTACAATGATAAAAAACCAATGAAGCACATCAGAGTTGAAGTCTCAGGAGAATATAAGTCGGAAGTCTGAGTACGACTCCTATAGACAACTCGTAAGATGACCAGTGTTCAGAGCATAAAAGAAAGAAAACCCAGGTGGATATGAGTGAAGGGAATGAGTTGTATGGTCAAGGTACTACTCATGAGTAGAATTCATATGAAGATTAGAAAGTTGAAGCCTTAGGAGATCAAACACTAGAGTGGATACAAGAGGCAGTGTATGACTTGTAAGGAGAGCATACGAGTTGATGAGAGAGTCATACTATGTGCCGACATAACTCTTCTTTTTTCATTTTTATTAGGATTTCTAAGTATTTTTGGGATACTATAAATACCCTAAGGTTTATCTTTTGTTAGATTTTATTGTTTGACATTCTCTTACATTATTTTGACACTCTATTACATACTTTTTCTTTGTTCTTGAGATCTTTGATTTATTATTTAATTAAAGACATTAGAATTTATTCATGTTATTTTATGCAATTAATTACATGAATTCTTCATTGATTATCATAGGTTTTTGCATAAACATGAGTGGATAATAGCCCTGCCTAGGGTTGTGGGAACCCTGGTAGATTAACTATGTAAGGGAAGTAGGAGATTTATCTATTCTAAAGTAAGTTGCATGTATCTTAATCCTTTTCATATTAATTGACCTTAGAGCTACAGCAGAAGCTTGGGGAAAGCCTGTATTCGCAAATGTCCTCACAAGTGAGTTTTAGATTAGTAAATAAGGATTGAGACAGTAATTTGAGATTCACTTTCATCATTATTATTCCGCTATCTTAACTAATCAACTTGAGACTCAAAAGTAATAGTTGAACTAAAGTCATAGACAAGGAAAAATAAGGTGATGCCCTGAAACTCACAAGGTAAAGGGTGAGATTTATCAACACGTTTACAAGACTGTTGATAATACATACCTTGTTGACTTTACATGCAGAGTAGAAGAATAGGTAGGTTGAACACGAGAAACTTATGGACATAATAAGAAAAGGGGAACACAGTCCTAGTGTTTGTCTTCTATTATTTATGCAATACCCTGAGTTTAGATCCTTAGAAATTTCCTGGGTTTTTAACTCATTGGACATTATATGACTTGGGATATAATTCATATGTTGTGCTATGATTTGGTTGGTCTTGGTCACGTATTATATAGTATGGTTGGGTTGGCTTGGTCTAAGGTACAAATGGATCATACCAGTCATGCCTTTGGGTATGAGTGGTATGTTGGAAATTGTATATTGTCCAGTATTGGATGGTTGGGGTTTGGTTTCTTGAATGTGTATATGGTTTATGGGTACCAATTGTATGATTGGGTATGAGTGGGACTTACGAGTCATATATTGGTTATTATTAGGGTTTGAGGCTTTTCATAGGACACGAATGGTGGGTATCACTCATACCATAGGGCACAAATTGTGTGTTGGATTCGTACCCTCCTACGAGATTTTATACAGTTTAAGTTGCAGATAATCTAGACATTTACCTTATGACTCCTTGGGACCCCATGATTTAAAATGCCTTTTTGGCCTTCATTTAACTTATTTGCAATAACTTAAACACTTAGAAACTCTCTTAAATTCTCTCAAAGGGTCTTCGGTCAAGGAAGGTTAGGGTTTCATCTATAGGATAAATTTAGGACTTATAAGGGTGGTTTTCTTCATCTTGTTCTCAATATAAGGAAAGATACTTCTCTCTCATTGTTATTTCCAACTAAAGACATGTTTTACGAATTGTTTTCATGGCATAATTGTTGTATGGCTTTGGGTTTTCAAATATATGTTAGGGGTTTTGATTCTAATGGTTGGTTATGGTTTTCCCATGTCTTTTACTTATGGTTTTCATATTATAATGATGGCTAGAATACTTAGTTTCATGGAAATTGTTAATTGGTACTTGGTCTTGGCTTTGGAAAACACTATGCCCTTAACATGTTTGATAAAATGCCTATGAGAATGCTTTTACTATATTATTGAACTTTTAATGGAACTATTGCTTGAAATAACTTGGTAATGGAATCCTAAGTTGTATAAATGGTTTGGAATGGTTAAATGGTAAGGTCTTTGTGGTCATGGTTATGGTTAATTGTACATCCTTATAGGGTATAAGGGAATCCCCCAAGTAAACATAATAATGAACATACTTGTGGGTTACATGGGAATCCCCCAAACAACTAAATAATGTAATCTATGGGTACATGGGAATCCCTTCATCTCAAAAAAGGTTAGCTAAGGAAATATCTTGCAAGCTATAGTTGGTATAATGATACCACTACTTATAGGCTTGGTTAATAAAAAATGGAATGGTGGTCTTAGTTATGTGGAACTGGTTTTAATTGGGAAATAATGGCAAGGTATGATAGCTAACCGTGAAGGTATGAGTCCAATTGATGAACATTGGAAACTCATGTTTGCCGACATGAGGATTGGTAATGATGACCATATGAGGTATATGGAAATCTCTTAAGATACATATGTATATATGTATCACGGAGAGAGAAGGGTACATGGGAATCCTCTACTCCTATGTTATCTTCAGTTTATTTGACTAAACGAATCGAGGCCTATTAAGAGGTTACACAGGACCTGTATAGCCCGTAGGTAGTGGTGTGTATCGGTCGTTTGGATTTGGTTTTATATATTATCGGTTCGGTTTATCAATTTTTGATTTTTAAATATTCTAAATCAATAACCAAACCAATAAGATATTTTTTTTTCAGTTTTTGATTTATTGGTTTTTAGTTCTTAATGGTTCGATTTTTGGTTTATCCGATAAGAAAATACACATAAAATAGAAATAGTAGTAACTAACATGAAAAAAATCAAATCTTAGTTGCAACCAAAAATCCTACGTGATGTGTTTTAATTTACAAGAACCTTCAAGTTTGAACTAAACATTGTTAGAAGAAATTAAGAGTTTGTATAATTAAAATAATAGGTTTGTGAAATTGTAGAAATTAAAGAGAAATTTAGAGAAATATATAGCAAGTCATATATATATATATATTCATATTCTTATTGGGTTATTGGTTTCCCCAATAAACCAATAAGAAACAATCAAAGCGAACCAATAACCCGATAATTTTTTTTATAAAATCATTAAAAAATTGTGAACCCAATAACCCAATAACAATAAACCAATAACATTTTTATCAGTTCAGTTTATTTGTCGGTTCAGTTTTTTCACACCCCTACCCGTGGGTGGTTCTAGGACGGTTAAGCTACACGTACCCAGGTTAGTAGTTTTAAATGTATGCTAAACTTGATTCTCTTTCCCAGCATTGATTATATATATGTATGTATGGGCGTTTATACATATGGCTGGTTTACTTGGTTTTAAAGGTTGATATTACTTTATCCTTATCTTGAGTACATGTTAACGTTCATCTGCTAACCCTTCTTTGGGCGGTTGTATCCCCATGTGTTGCAGGAATCGACCATTCTACTCTTCTTTCTTAGTGATTGAATTCAAATTCAGCTATTGGATTAAAGTGGTAAGCTTTCATACTTTGGAAGGCTCCATTTCATATCATGGACATCTTGTCATACTTTGGTTATTTTATGGATATTAGTTTTAGCTATGGTTGGGGGCACGTCCCAACTGCATATCATTTTTTCTTTTGGTTAGAGGCTTTGTGGAATTACTATAGGTTGGAATGGGTAGTGTCGAAAGTGATGTCATCCTTAGTATTGGCATTAGTATCATGGCTGATACCGTTGGACTAAATTTATGATTGTTCCATCCTCTTATGTTATGTTAAGGACATGAACTTGGTTATTGTCTTGGTTTTGGTTATTTTTTTGCCTTGGTAATTGGTAAATTGTTAGGTGTTAAACACTTGGACTTGTATTATATGGGTCACAATTATGGACCTATCCCAGAGTTTGAATTGGTGCAAATATACTATCTTATTATATGTTTGATATTCATACGACTCAGGGTATATGTTGGTATATTGGGTTGAGTATCAGGGGTGTCTCCGGTATTGGTTGGACTTGAGATGCCCATTACGACAAGGCCCTAGTTCAGGTCATGTCAAGTTGGTACTAGATCTAGGTTCATCGTAAATTGGGAGTCCACAACTATGTTAAGAAGAGTCTCTTTTAGGTGTATGTAGCTCGCCACACTCATAAGGGAGAGGCTATAAGGCATTTAGGAATATTTCTCTCTTATGTTCTATTTTAAGATTCAAGGTCTAAGGTCCTTTCTAATTCTTTTTTGTTCTCTTTTTAGATAATTCCCCGATGATCTGAAGCTCACAGTAGCTCTTCTATCCCAACTAGGGATAATATTGATGGGACTCGTTCCATTTAGGGGTTGCATACTTAGTTTTAGGGGTCCAGTCCCTGATAATCTTGGAGTTCCACTGAGTTTTTCTAGTCCTCCTTAGGTTGATGTGATGAATGTGAAGTTTTGTCAGTTAATTCATATGATTACTCAGTTGGTGTCTTCTTAGGTTGAGCGGGATGCATCTTGTATTCTATTCTCTGAGGCTATAAGGGTTGGCCAGTTTATAAAGATGAGTCCTACAACCTTTATTGGTGTTAAGGTGGTGGAGGATCCTCAGGGTTTTTTGGATGAGATATGGACTGCATGTATTCTACCCTTCCCAGACCCCACTAGGTGGGAATATACTAGGTTTGTTATTGTTGTTGTTGCTGTTATAGAAAAGATATTCAGGATTATGCATGCCACGAACGTGGATGGGGTGGAGTTTGCATCTTATCAGCTTAAGGATATGGCGTACCAATGGTACAAGGAATGGGATAGGGCAAGGGGTGATATTAAGAAGTTATATTTGCAGGAGACTGTCTCTAATATATTTTTGGATCGCTTCTTTCCTCAGGAGTTAAGGGAGGAGAAAGTAGAGGGATTTGTTAATCTAAAGTAGGGGAAGATGTCGATTAAGGAATATGCCTTAAAGTATCACTAGTTGTCAAGGTATGATCTAAAAATGGTGGCTGATATGAGGGCCAGTATAAGGAAGTTTTCCTTAGGACTGTCTAGTGAGTTAATCCTTGAAAGCAAGACTGCATTACTGATCAAGGACATGGATATCTCTAGGTTGATTGTTCATATGCAATAGGTGGAAGAAGAAAAGAAAAGAAAGGATGAGAAAGGAAATGACAGGGTAAGAAATTTAGGTTCTCTAATCAAAGTGGTGGTCAACAACAACATGGTAAGGATGATTGTAAGTGGTGGAAGAAAAAGTGGAGGAGTTTTGGTTATTTATTTATAGATAGTTATCTTTACTCGAATCCTTTGAGTGGCAGGCATCACCTAGATGGTGATAACTTTAGGGCACTGGGTGCCCAATCTCAGGTGAGTGGGGCACAATCGGCTTCATTACGTCCACTTTGTAAGTTCTGTAGTTGGTTTCATAAGGGTTTTTATGATGAGAGAAGGGATAGGTTCTTTAAATATTGTTAGCCAGGACATATGCTCAGAAACTGCTAGGTTGGTAAGGTTGTTTCAAGAGTTAATAAGGTTCCAGTGGCTTTTTCATCTTTTCCTACATCGAAGGGTGCTGCTTCTGTATCTATTTTTTCTTTTGGTACCGGTACAGGATGGAATAGGTTATATGCTCTTGCTACCCAATAGGAGTTTGAGGCATTGCCTGATGTCATGACTGGTATGTGTAATACCCTCAAACTTTTCCTTAAGCTTAATTTCATCTCTAGAAGGCTAAAGAATGACTTTCTAAGTGTGTAACATTTAAACCATATAAAATTTCCCTGATTTTGACTTTTTATCATGTGGAAAATTTAATTAGCTTTCCAACGATATAAGATCCACCCAAATCTGATAACCAGGCAAGAAGTTATGGCAAATTTATGTACTAGTCGTAAAACAACAACATTTTAGTGTTTGGCGCGTCGTGGAGAGGGTCTATTTGACAATTGTCAATTTCCAGTGGAACTCCGCGATAGAGGCACATCTCACTGAAGTTCCAGGTCCCAACCAGTGGGACAACGCGATAGCACCGTGTCGCAGTGACCCCTAGAATCCCATTTGTCAAATTCTAGTGAGCCACCATGATAGTGGCGCATCGTAGTGGCCTATAAAATTGGGTTTTCCAGTTTAATTTTTCCAGCTTCGTACAGAAGTTAAAATGGGCACTTTGGACTTTTCCAATCCTATTAAACTGTACAAACACCAAATTAAAGTCATTTGCAAGCATTCTATGAAGTTTTTCTCAAGTTTTCTCTCAACAAAAACCCTAAGTACACAAAACCTCTTCCAAAAATCTCAAGAATCCATCGTAGCTTTCATAAATTGAGTTGATATTCGAGGTTCCTGAGACAAAGGCTTCAAGAACCCTCACTCAAAGTAAGAAAAGAGAGTCTTAAGCAATATTCTTCATCTGCAAGTAAGAATCTAAGGCATGTAGGGTTTGAACAAGGACACTCCTTTCGTCCTTATGCCTAAAAGTTGTTTTAAATTATAAGAATTTATGGTTTCACATGTTTTTCTTATGAAAATTAAAGTATGGGTTTGTACCCTTTGTTGTTGTTCTTGAGATTATGATAATTTCCATGTTTTAGAAATTGAAATACATGAGTAAGTTGAGATTTTAATACATAATGCTAAAATTCCAGATTTCTATATGATTTATGAATACTTAATATCTCTAGTATGCATTTTGATGAGCCTTAACTTGAGATTGAACTATGGGCCACTAAGCCCTACTTGAGAATTGCAATTTTATGAACTTTTGTGCTATAAGCACCTATGATTTGAGTACTTTGAGATTATTGAGAAATATTTGACCTTTTAGGTCCTAATAGAGTTGGAATTCACATTGATGTTCTATTAAAAAAATAGTAATACATTTTAGTCTTCAGTATAGACCCTTGAGTTATTTGAGATGGATTTCCTAAGAGTTCTGAGTTGAGTATGGGAGTAGTATTTAGCACCTAGTTGGGTATGACTCCGAGGTCTCATACCCCAGAACTATGTTCCATTATAGGACTGAGATTTGTCGGCCTGAGGCCGAGATAGTGATCACTGAGTTGAGGTTATACTCCCTGGTAAGAGCATGACGCCTCTCCCCAATATGAGGTTTCTTTCTTAGGAGGACAAGATGTTGGACTCTATATAGCTCACATGGAGTGTCCAGAGTCATTGAGTTCTAAGTGTCCCAGGTTTAAAAGAGTTACAGAGTTCCCAAGTGTTAAAAGTTCTTACAATTTCTAAATCCTTGAGTTTTAAAGTTGTTTTACTCTCCACAAGATAAAAGCATGAGTTGAAAGTATTGTTTTTTTAAAGTTTCCTTTAGCCTTCAATCAAGTATCGAGAATAAAAGGAGAGTTCAGATTTTAAAAGTTAAGTATATTGACTCACGCGTTCTGTATTACCTGTTCTATTATTTATGATTTGGGATCTTTATATTTGAGACCTATTCGAGCCATGTGAGTCATTCATATTGCATGCATGATTTTACTAAGAGTATTGATATTGTTTTATATAAATGTGTACACCCCTATATACTCAGTATATTCCCAAGTACTGATCCACATATAAGTCTCTTTGCTACATTTTCTTATAATATAGGTTCAGGTACTCAGTCTTAGCATTGATCGTGATTCTTGAGTGCCTTTGCCTACATCCCAAAGTTAGTGAGTCGTCATGGTTTGAGGACCTAGTATCTCAGATTTTTAGTTATATTTCTTTCAGTTAGCCAAGTCAGTTGGGGGCTTATCCCAATGGATCTCTAGTTCATTATTGAGTAGAGGTTTGTTAGAATAGACTAGTGGTTGAATTATTTTGGATTTATTCTCAGTATTTGATATTTCAGATTATGTTTTCCCATCCTTTCAGCCTTGTGTTGATATACGATAGTATTGTTGCTTGGTTTACCATCCCAAAGGGAGAGATATAGATAGTATCAGGCTCAAAGGGTTAGCTTGGGGCCACTTGAAGCCTTAAGCATCGTGTGATGCTTTGAGATGTGATTTTGAGGTGTTACAATATGTTACAACTGTTTTCTTATAACATGTATTGATTGCTTGATTCGGGGTCCACTCTTTCATATGTGACCTATTTGTGGCTGTGTATTTTTGTTTTATCCTGAGGTTATTTCATATCCTTTTTCTATTTCTTCCTTGGTAGGTGACTTTGTTGTTGCTAAAAGAGTCTATATGGGTGTGTGGTATTTTTTGGTAGTATGGAAACTTTGGTGGATTTGTATGAATTAGACATACTGGATTTTGATGTTATTTTGGGTATGGATTGGTTACATTTATACTACGTGTCCTTAGACTGTTGGACCCTTAAGGTGGTCTTTAAGTTCTTTAATGAATCGGTTATTGAATAGGAGAGTGGTTTCTTAGCTCCTAAGGGGAAGTTTTTATCATATGTTAGGTCTCAGAGATTAATCTCCAAAGGGTGTCTCTATCATCTAGTCTGAGTTAAAGATTCTTACTCGGAAGGTCCATCTTTTCATTTGATTCTGGTGGTGAATGATTTTCTTGATGTCCTTCCAGATGACTTTCTTAGTGTTTCTCCGGATAAAGAGATCGAGTTTGGTATTGATTTGGTCCTGGACACTCATCTAATATCTATTTCACCTTATAGAATGGCTCCAACTGAGTTGAAAGAACTTAAGGATCTCTTGGATAAGGGTTTCATCCATCCTAATGTATCCCTATTGGGTGCAACGGTGTTATTTGTACGTAAGAAGGTTGGTTCCTTTCTGATATGCATTGACTACAAGTAGTTGGAGAAGACGATGGTTAAGAACAAGTATCCTCTTCCAAGGATAGATGACTTGTTTGGTTAATTTCAAGGTGCCAAATTCTTTTTAAAATAGATCTTCGGTCTGGGTATCATCAACTCATAATTATAGAGGTGGATATCCCTAAGACAAATTTTTGTACTCGGTATGGGCACTTTGAGCTCTTGGTCATGTCATTTGGATTGACCAACGCTCTAGTAGTGTTTATGGATTTGATGAATAGGATTTTATGAAAATTTTTAGATCTGTTTGTCATTGTGTCCATTGATGACATCTTGATGTACTCTAAGAGTGAGGTGGATTATGCCAATAACTCCCGTGTTGTGTTATAGACCTTGAGGGAGTAGTAGTTGTATGCCAATTTCTCAAAATATGAATTTTGGTTGAACACTCTTACTTTTCTGGGTCATATTATTTTTAGTGAAGGGATCATGGTGGATTTATAAAAGGTTGTTGTGGTTAGGAAGTGGACTAGACCCACAACTCTACTCGATATTTAGAGCTTCTTGGGTTTAGCGGGTTATTATAGGAGGTTTGTGAGGGGTTTTTATTCTATAGCTACCCCATTGACTAGGTTGACATAGAAGAAAGTAAAATTTATGTGGTCCGATGATTTTGAAGAAAGTTTTGAGAAGCTGAAGGATAGGCTAACTTCTGTTCTGGCTTTGTCTTTGCCTGAAGGAAATGAGGGGCTTGTGGTTTTATGCGATGCATCTCGGGTGAGACTTAGTTGTGTTTTGATATAGCATGGGAAGCTAATAGCCTATGCTTCCAGGCAGTTGATAGTGCATGAGAGAAACTATCCTACTTATGATTTGGAACTGTTGGCTATAGTATTTGTATTGAAGATTTGGTGGCACTATTTGTATAAAGTGCATGTGGATATCTTCTCGGATCATAAGAGTTTGAAGTATGTATTTACTCAAAAGGAGCTTAATCTCAGGCAGAGGAGATGGTTTGAACTCCTTAAGGACTATGATATGAGTCTTCACTACCACCCAGGTAAAGCTAACGTAGTTGCTGATGCCCTTAGCAGGTTATCCATGGGGAGTTTCACTCTTGTGGGAAAAGAGAATTGAGAGTTGGTGAAGGATATTCACCATTTGGCTAATCTTGGGGTCCTTTTTCTAGACTCCGGGAATTGTGGTGTGATGGTATAAGAGGTGTTGTAGTCATCTCTTAGTGTAGGAATTAAGAAAAAGCAAATACTAGATCTGGTCTTGATAAAAATTAAGGGTAAGATAGGTGGGAAAAAGGTGACGGTATTTGAGGTTAGTGGTGATGGTACCTTGAGGTATCAAGTGAGGTTATCTGTTCTTGACATCGATGGATTACGTGAAAGGATATTGTCTAAAGTGCATGAATCCTGCTATGTTGTTCATTCCAGTTCGACTAAAATGTATCATAACCTCAAGGAGAAGTATTGGTGGAATTGTATGAAGAGAGATATAGCTAACTTTGTGGAGGGGGGTGTGCGGATTTAATAGGTAAAATAGATTTAGTAGGTTTCTAATGAATCTATTTTTATTTGTGCGTGGATATTTTGTTTCAATATCTTTTAATAATTTACTTTTTTCGTAAGATATATTCATTGATTATTTTATCCTGTAGTAATTGCAGAGTTACAAATTTCTGTATAATAATTTATCCTATCTGTGCTATAATGTATATCTAATTCTAGATTTTCAATGTTATTTATTATCTTGTGTTGTTCTTCTCGTAGTGAGTTTTTTAAATTATATAAACTATCACATGTACTTTTATCTAAATTTTCTAAGGTTTTTTCTATCCATATTAATTTTTCTTTTAGGTCTTTCATTATTTGTCTAATTCGGTTTCTATAATTAATTTCATTATTTAGATTTTCTTGATTTTCTCTAGTTTGTCTAATATATTCTAACATTTTTTAATCTGAATAATATCCTTCTGGGTAAATTTCTTCGTATAACTGTTCTAGACAATTTATAGTTTCAATTTCGTAGTCTATTACTTTTTCTAATATTAGTTTCTTAATATCTATAATTTCTATGTTTTTAAGTATATATAATATTAAAACTTTAAGATAATCTAAATGATCTATTTTTAAAATTGTTTTGTAGCTGTTTGTTTTAGTCTTAGTAGTTTTTGCATATTTTTATTAAGAAATTTTATATCTTTGTTTTCCATGTATTTATCTATATTTATTTTTATCTGTTTTTCTAGTAACTGCATATTTTTTATATCTTTTTCTAAAAATTTTATGTAACTTATCATCGTAAGTATTTATAAGAGTAGTTAGGTAGTTGTGGTATATAATTTATTCTAGTCACGTAATATTTACCAAAAGCTTTTTCTAATATTATTTTTCTTATATCTGCTATTTTTATATTTCTAAGTGCATACAAAATAAGTATCTTGAATTTATCTACCATCACATCAGATATATTATCATTCATTTTCATAAATTTGCTTTTTTTCTCAAAATATTCCCTTCAATCATGTACACAACAAAATATGGTCATATTGGCTTACTATATACTAGATTATTCTTAAATAATATGTTCTTCCGTCACTATTAACATGGTAGTTTGGATACTTTTTCCCTTAAACAGCGCCTCTACTCTGGTTACTCCCCGCCACGGCTTCTTGCCTCATTGGTTTCACCTTTAGGATGGCATAGTCCTTAGGGATATTTCTCCGTTTCCTCTTTGTTAATAAACTTCTTAACATATTATTCTTCGAATAATTCTACTATAAAGTAACTAATATGAATTTATTTTATCATATCATGATTGTTGGGAATTATGAAATTAGCTATTCATAATTATAAATAGATATACCTGTTCGGGTAGCTTTGATGTTTCTGAGTTTTGTTGTTCCATAGCTTTTTCCATTGGAGTATGTTTATCTAATTAACTGAATATTTTTGTGGATTGGAGAGAGTAAGAGTGCTTCAACGCATGAAGGCTTGCCTTTTGCAATGCCTTCTACCTCTGTATTTATAGAACGAGAAAAGTTTACAATTTACATGTTTCTTACTTTCTGAAACTAAAACCAAAAAAGTCAAAAATGGTGGCCATAAGGCCTATCCTATTCTATCTTTTCTTAACTATTCTAACTTTTACGTAAAGTTTTTCTACATCCTAATTAATGTTCTACTATTACAAGTAAGACTTTTGCTACCTTAATAATAATTCTGTCTTTATACAGTATCTTGTCTCCGTTGATTTTGTCGTATCTGCTCCATTATTGCTCTTTATCTGCTCCATTATTGCTCTGTATCTGCTCCATTATTGCTCTTTATCTTATCTTTCCAGCTGGCATTTTATCTTCTTTATTCTAGATGTACCTCTGGAATAATATTATCTTCTCCATTGCACCTCGAACATTGGTGGTCTGGATATTTATGTCCAATTATTTTACAGTATCTTGTTAGCAATCCGTCTGAAATAAATCCCTTTTTTATTGCTCTCGCGGTAGATTGTTTTTCTGGGTTAAGTAGCGTCAGTATCCATTGTCTTACGTCTTCCATATCTGCTTGTCTTAGCTCTTTTGAATTTGAATATATCATTTGGTGATCTCTTGAATAGTAGCTCCATATTGGATTTCCGTTAGCGTAGTTATTTGCTAGTTCTTGTATGATCGTAGCTAGTCTAATAAGTCTTTTATTTGCATAAAAATCTGGTATCTCAATTCTAGGTATCTCCGGTTGTTGCGATATATCTTCCGGTATAATCATATCTCTTGTCAGTCCTATCTTTACTACTTGTATCACTGGTTTTATCTCATCATATAATATCTCTGCTGGTGCAGTATAACACTTTATATAAAATAAATTTCCTTTTGTTATTCTTTTATAGGTAGTGAATATCTTATATAATTCCTCCATAGCTGTTAGCTCTTCTCCGTCTTGGGTGTATATGGTATTTAGTAGTCCATAGTCAAAACAAGTTTTAACTAGGCTTGGGTTAGTTTTGGGTAGTGCTATCAGTTTATTGTATCCTTGTAATTTTTGGGTTATATAATTGGTATTTGGTTCTTTGGTGTCTGTAGCTCTGGGGTTATGGTTTAGAAAGGTTTGGACTCTGTATATATTTTCTATGTATTTTTGGGCTGTGTAGTTGTATATTTTCTTGTCTTGGTTTAGGCTGTCTCGGTATGTGTTAACTTGTGGGGGTATGAATAAATGGTCTTTTTGTGCTTTTGGGGTAAATGGTTTTTCAAATATTTTGTTCATATTTGCATTCTGGTATCTTGGTCTATTAACTCCTTTGCTTGTACCTGCAGAAGTAGATTGATAAATGTTATGGGTTTTATGGAGTGTCCCAACGTCTCCTTCTAGCTCTGGATTTTTAATGTCTTCCGATCGACATAGCTCTGCACACTGCTGAGTTAGCTGATTTGTAGCTATAGACTTCAGTTTATCTTCATTAGTCTTTAGCTTTTCTATCTCATTACCCATACTGTCCACTTTCATTGAAAGCGTAGTTAGGGTGTTAAGTATTTTTTCTAGAGTATCTTCCTCTACTATATCAGTCTGTGTAGCTTTGTCTTGATATGTAATCTGCAATAACATTTTTGTTAGTACTGATCACTTCAATTGTAAATGTGAAATTTAATATATTTAAAACTAGTCTTCGAATTTCTTTTGTTGTAACTGAATTTTGTATTTTCTTTGTTAACCACCAACGTACCTGTGTATTATCTGTTCGTACAATAAATTTGTTATATACAATATATGGCTCAAATGATAATAAACACTTATATAATGAACATAACTATAAACACTTATATAATGAACATAACTCTTTTCTATTTATTTCCCATTTTATTTCTGTCTCGTTGAACGTACCTGAGTAGTATCTACAATGGTGTTCTATTTTTTCTGCTTCATATCGATATTTAAGTACTCCTCCGTAACTATATTCACTTGCATCTGCTTCTACTATATATATGAATTTTTTATTTTCATCTGGAAATTGCAATTTTGGTAATTCTCTACAAAGTAATTTTATTTTTTGAACTTGTTTTTTTATCTTTTTCATCATAATTATATTCTATATCCTTTTTTAATTTTTTCTGTAGTGGTTTTAAGGTTTCTGCTAATTTTGGAATATATTCTCTTACTTGGTTTACTAATCCTAAAAATGATTGTAATTTCTTTTTTGTATCTAATTCTTCTTTCGAATTTATTATTTTTTGTACTATATGTTGTTGCATTTTTACTCCACTTTTATCTATTTGTATTCCTAGGAATTCTATCTGGTTTTTCATAATTTCAGCTTTCTTTTTGCTTAGGCTTATTCCTGATTTTTCTATTATATCTGTGAACTGTTCTAATAATTTTAAATGTTCTTCTTTGGTTTTTGTATATAATAATATATCATCTATGTATACTATACAATTAGATAATTGTTTAAAATAATTATCTATAAAATGTTGGTATCTACCTGGTGCATTTTTATATCCAAATGGTAACACGTTCCATTCATAAAATCCTTGTGGTACCGTAAATGCGGTTAATTCTTTAGATTCTTCTTCTAGATTTAGGTGGTAAAATCCTGATTTACAATCAAATTTGCTAAAATAATTATATCCTTGGATTTGTCGTATTTTTAATATCTTATTTGATATCGGATAATTATATGTTATAGTTTTTGCATTTAAATTTCTATAGTCAATAACCATCCTACTTTTTCCTCTTTTTTGTTCACTGTGTTTATTTACTATAAATGCTGGACTATTATGTTTACTATTACTTTTTTGTATATATTGTTTTTCTAATAATTCATCTATGTGCATTTTAAATTCTTTTAAATCATCAAAATTATATGTTAATGGTTTTTGTGTGATTATGCTATTTTTATCTATTAATTCTATTTTTATAATAGTTTTGTGTTTTTCCCATCCTTTTAATGGATCTTCACTATATAATTGTTCTAATTTTTTCTGAATTATTTCTATTTTATTAATTGAAAATATAGTTATTTCTGTTTTATTTATTGAAAATACTACTAGTTCTACTGTATCTTCAGTATTGTTTATATTTTCTAACTTTTGTGTAATTTTTTCACTTCCTTTTATCCAATCAGTTTTCTTTCTTATTTTATTATTAACTCTTTTTGCTCTTACTTTTTGTTTGCATGGTGTTGTGAACCACCAGTCTGTTTTGGTTATTATATGTGGGTATAATTTATCTAAGAATGGCATTCCTAAAAGTATGTCTTTTGAAGTTAATTCATAATTATAAATTTCTTCTATTGTTAATATCTTATCCCATACTTGTATTTTTACATTCCTAGCTTTATAAGTAATTAAGCTTCCTTCATTATTAAATCCTTTAACTATTATTGGTGTTTTTAGTTTATCCCATTTGCTTTCTGGTAAGCAATTATATCTACATAAATTAGCTTCTGCTCCTGTATCTATCATAGGCGTATAATATCTACTGTAATATCCTTCTACTACTATCTTCATTAATACATGTATCTTCATTTCATGTTAAGGCTCTTTTTAAGAATAACTTTTCTTGGTTATATGTTAAGGTTAATTGTGTATGTTCTATATTATATGGTTTTACTTGTTCTAACCATTTTATTCCTAATATTATATCTGCTTTTTGCATTTCTTCTTTTACTTCGAATTATATTTTTATTTTTCTAACTCCTAATATTATTTCTTTTTCTGCTAGATTTTTATTATTTATTAAACTTCTTGGTAAGTCTGGGCATATATCATTATTGGTTTTTATTTCTTCATTTTTTACTAGATACTTTGCTATATAATTTTCTTCTTGTCCTGTGTTCAAAAGTATTAAACATTCTTTTTCATTTATTTTTCCTGTTATGTAATATTGGTTTAAATTACTTATTGAGTTTGTTTCATAACTTGTTCTTTTTGATGAGCTTGATGATTCTGGCTTTTCATTAGCTATTCTTTTCGTTGTACTTATTCTATCATTTACTATTTCTAAATTTTCTTCTGTATCTATGTCTCTATAGGTATAATCATTATAATCTATTGTTTTTACTATTTGTTCGAATGGGCTTTCTATTTGTATTTTGTTAATCTTATTTTTTCTTGTTATTTTATGTTTTGTTGTTAATACATATAGGTTTTTACATCTTGCTGTAAATATTTTACTTCCTGGGGTTAACTCCATTCCTGATATTTTCCAATATAATACTAATGATTTATCTATATTCCTATCTGTTACTGCTACTGAATAATTTGCACTTATTATAAATTTAAATTTTTGGTATATTAGATTTCCTTTTACGGCAGTTATTATGCTTTTTTCTATAGGTTTTATAATTCTATCGTCTGCTAAATATAATTCTATTGGTGTATCTATTCCTTCTCTAAAACATGCTTTTATTAATATCTCTGTACCTCCAAGGTGTACATATTTTATTGGATCTCCTTTACTTTTTATATCATTTATTTCTTTATTAATTATTCTTTTTGTTACCAGTGGTATACTAGCTTTTCCTTTTGCATATCTGCAGTCTATTACATGTTCTTTTTGACATACTACATAATATTCATCCTTTTTCCTAGTAAAAATATTTTTTATTGTTGGTATTTTAAATATTTTCTCTACACTTAAATCTAATTCTTTTCCTTTTATTTCATCAAATATATTTCTGTCAAATATTATTTTTTGTTCTGTTCCTTCATCATTTAAATATTCTTCCTTTGTTATTATTTTTATATCTTCTTCAGTCATTTGATTCATCTATTTCGCTATCTATTTCATTATCTGTTTCGTTTTCTGAAATTTCATATATACTATCTTCACTTTCTAATTCATAATCTATATAATCTATCTGCATGTATTCGGTATTTTCTATTTTTATTTCTGATATTTGTTTATTTTTTGGATTTTTAGGTAATTTACAATCTCTAGCTAAATGTCCTAATTTTCCACAATTATAACAAGTACATTCTTTTATAGGTTTCTTTTTTCTATATGGCCTCTTATGTTTATAATTTTTTACATAATATCTCTTTCTTGGTTTTTTATATTTATATTTTGATTTTTTATACTTCTTATATTTCTTATGTCTTTTTCTTTTCTTATAATATCTTTCTTCGCATCCAAATTGGGGTGCTATTTTATTTTTGCAACAAGCTAAATTTCTTATTAATGTTTTTTCCATTTTTAATTCTTCTCTATATTTTTCACATAAGTTTCTATACCATTGTTGTAAATATTTTATTCTTGCTCCTAACGTATCTACTATTTTTGCTTCTTCCCAACTTTTTATTATTTTCGAACTAAATGGCTCGGGTAATTTATTAAAATTTAATTTTCTTATTTCTTTACTTTCTTCTATACTATATGCTCCTTTGTAATAATATTCTTTAAATGAGCAAGTATATTCATCTATATAACACATATTACATATTGCTAATTTTAACATTAAATTTCTATTTGTATCTTTTTCTTCATTTTGTTCTTCTTCGATTGTTGTTGTACTACCAAATTCATCTTTTATAGCTGTTTCATATTTTTTTAATAATTCTATAGGTGTTAGTTTAGTTGTTGTCGATGATGTTCCTTCTATAGGTTTATTAGTTCTTAATACTTTTTTGCTATTTTCGGTTAGATTTGCAAACCATAGTTTTACTGATCCTATTAGTGTTTTTTCTATATATTCCGGTGCATCTGTTATATTTATATTATTATCTAATAATTGTTTTGTCATGTATCCTATCCATAATTGTATTGTTTTTTCTGTATCTATTACACAATCTAGATCTAAAAAGTTATAATTTTTATTCACTATTTGTTTTGGTATCCATTTATCATATTCATTATATTTTTTAAACTTATTCTTATAATATATAGGTTTTCTTATTTCTGTTGTTTTAGGTATTATATTTTCATTTTCTTTTTTATCAAGAGTATTTATTTCTGTGTGGGTATCTTCTAAGTTTTCCTCATTAATTTCTTTTTCATTGATTTCTAAATTTTTTGTATTTGTTAATATTTCTGTATATGTTTCACTATCTTCGGATTCATAATTATCTGTTTCTTCAATATCTATATTATTTATTTCTAATTCTTCGTTTTTTATTTCTAATTTTTCCTTAAATTGATTTATCTCGTTTAGTAATTTCTGTTCTCTATCTTTTTCTTCTTTTTCTTTTTGTCTTTGTTCATACAATTCTTTTAACATTTGTAATTCTTTTTCTAATTCAGCAATTCTACTATTTTTGGTTTCTTCTATTTTTCGTATTTCTTCCGTAGTTTGTTGTTTTATTTTTTCTATTTCTTTTTCTATTCTTACCATTGCTGTTAATTTATCTTCTAATTTTATTATAATTAGGCGGTATATGTTTCATTCTTCTAGATTTTAAATGTGTTATTAATTTTGATTCAATACTAGATATTAATGTAATTAAGTAGGCTAGTTTTTGTGGATTTTCTTTTGTTTTATTTAGACTTATATATTCTGAATAATTACTGATTAAAGATTCTTTTATTTTTCAAAAAGCTTCTCTATTTTTAAATGGTCTTCGCATAATTAATTTATTATAAATCTAACTCTAACTCTAACTCTAACATATAGCTCTTCCGTACTTTTTAAATTACTTAGCTTTGATACCATTTGGAGGGGGGTGTGCGGATTTAATAGGTAAAATAGATTTAGTAGGTCCAATAAGTAAAGGTTGATCACATGAGGCTCAGAGGGTTGTATTAGGAAATTCAATTGCCAAATGGAAATGGGAAGTGGTCAACATGGATTTTTTTATGGTCTTCCTCAGTCTCGAAATTAATTAGATTCAATTTGGGTCATCACAGATAGGATAACAAAGTCGACTTACTTCTTTCTAGTAAGGTAACTTTTTGGCTAAGGATTATGTGAGGTTGTATCTTTATGAGATTGTGAAGCTGCATGGGGTTCCTTTTTCTGTCATCTTTGATCGTGGTATGCAGTTTTCATCTCATTTTTGTGGTCATTTTAGAAATGGCTGGGGACTAAAGTTAGTTTGAGTACTGCTTTTCAACCACATACAGATGGGCAAGCAGAGAGGACAATTCAGACATAGGAGAATATGCTTTATTCGTGTGTGATTAACTGTAATGGTAGCTGGGTTGAGCATCTACCTCTTGTAGAGTTTGCTTATAATAATTGTTACCATTCTAGCATTGGAATGGCCTCTTTCAAGAATTATATGGCAGAAAATGTAGATCTCCTATTAGGTGGTTTGAGGTTAGTTAGGTGGATATGTTTGGTCCAGACTTGTTTTATCAGGCTATGGAAGTAGTGAAGGTTATTTGGGATAGGCATAATAGAGTCACCAAAAGTCCTATGCAGATGTAAGGCGTAGAGACTTGGAGTTTGAGGTTGGGGATAGGGTGGTTCTAAGATGTCTTCTATGAAGGGAGTAATGCGGCTTGGGAAGAAGGGAAAGCTCAGTCCCCGGTATATTGGTCCTTATGTGGTTTTGAGAAGGGTTGGTAATGTTGCTTATAAATTGGAGTTACCTTCTAGTTCGAGCTTCATTCATTCGGTGTTCCATGTGTCTATGTTGAGAAAATGTGTAGGTGATCCTTTAGTAGTTGTTCCCCTAAAAGGATTGGGTATTTCACACTCTTTGTATTATGAGGAGTTCCCGATTAAGATCTTGGATTGTTAGGTTTGTCGGTTGAAAACTAAGGATGTGGCCTCGGTTAAGGTTCCATGGAGAAACCATAACGTGGAATAGGCTACTTGGGAAGTGGAAGAGGACATGAAGTCCAAGTATCCGCATTTGTTTTTGGCTTCAGATATTCGTACAGAAGGTATGTGTTCTTAATCACATCTTTATTTTATGGTTTTGATTAAAAGAAAGGTTGATTTCTTTGCATCTTTGTTAAAGGTAAGAGTAGAGGCATCTATAGGGTGTAAATTGTGCTTGTACTACCTTTTTCGTCATTCAGGGACTAATGATCCTAGTGGGGGAGAATTGAAACACCCTGGGTTTAGATCCTTCGAAATTTCCTTGGTTGTTGAGTCACTGGACATCATATGAATTAGGGTACTAGTCGTGTGTTATGATATGATTTGGTTAGTCTTAGATGTATCTTGGACAATCTGGTTGGGTTGGCTACTATCCAAGGTATGAATGGATCATACTAGTCATACCTTAGGGTATGAGTGGTACATTTGAAATCAAATGTTGTCCAGTGCTAGATGGTTGGGGTTTGGTTTCTTGAATAGGCACGATTTATAGGTACTAATCATATGATTGGGTACGAGTGGGACTTAGGAGTCGTATGTTGGTCAGTGTAGGGGTTGAGGTTCTGCCTAGGGTATGAATGATGGGTACCACTCATACCATAGGGTACGAATCATGTGGTGGAGTCATACCTTTCTGCAGGATTTAATACAATTAAAGTTGGGGGTAATCTGGACATTTCCCTTAGGACTCCTTGGGACCTCGCAACTTAAAACACCTTTTAGGGCTTCATTTAACTTAGAAACTCTCTCAAATTCTCTCAAAGGCTCTTGGGTCATGGAATTCTAGGGTTTCATCAATAGGATCAATTTGGAACTTACATGGCTGGTTTTCTTTATCTTCTTCTCAATCTAAGGCAAGAGTCTCCTCCCTTATTGTTACTCCTAACTAAGGCATGTTTTATGAATTGTTTTCATGGCATAATTGTTGTATCAATTTGGGTTTTCAAATATATGTTGGGGGTTTTGGTTCTAATGGTTGGTTATGGTTTTCTCATATTTTTACTTATGGATTTCATATTATAATGATGGTTTGAACACTTGGTTGCATGAGAATGGTTAATTGGTACTTGGTCTTTGCTTTGGAAAACGCTATGTCCTCAACATGTTTGATAAAATGCCTATGAGAATGCTTTCACTATATTGTTGAACTTTTAATGGAACTATTGCATGACATAACTTGATAATGAAACCCTAATGGTATAAATGGTTTGGAATTGTTAAATGGTAAGGTTTTAATGGTTATGGTTATGGTTAATTGAACATACTAATGGGTTATATGGGAATCCCCCAAGCAACTAAATAATGTAATCTATGGGTACATGATAATCTGTTCTTCTCAAAAAGGTTAGCTAAGGACATTGCTTGCAAGCTATAGCGGGTGTGATGATACCACTACTTATAGTCTTGGTTAATAATAAATGAAATATTGGTCTTGGTTACGTGGAAATAATTTTAAGTAGGTAATAATAGCGGGGTATGATAGCTAACCATGAAGGTTGTGAGTCCAATGGACGGACACTGGAAACTCATGTTTGTCGATAAGAGAATTGTTCATGATGACCATATAGGGTACATGGGAATCCCATAAGATACAGTTGTATATATGTATAATGGAGAGCGAAGGGTACCTGGGAATCCCCTACTCCTATGGTATATCTGATTCATGCGGCTACATGCATTGGGATAGGTTCAGGGGGATACACTAGACCTATATAGCCCGTTGGTGGTTCTAGGAAAGTTAAGCTACACATACCCAAGTTAATGATTTTAAATGCATGCTAAACCCGATTCCATTTCCCGACATAGATTATATATATGTATGTATGGTTGTGTATGCATTTGGTTGGTTTACTTGGTTTAATGGTTGGCATTACTTTATCCTTATCTTAAGTACTTGCTAGAATTCACCTGCTAACCCTTGTTTAGGCAGCATTATCCCTATGTGATGCAGGAACCGGCCATTCTACTCCTCCTCCTTAGTGATCGGATTCAGGATCAGCTATTGGATTCTAGTGGTGAGCTTCCATACTTCGAAAGGCTCCATTTCATATCATGGATATCTTTTCATACTTTGGTTATTCTATGGATGTTGGTTTTGACTATGGTTGGGGGCATGTCCAAATTATGCATTATTTTTCTTTTGGTTAAAGGCTTTGTGGAACTACCATGGGTTGCAATGGACGGTATAGGTAGTGGTGTCAGTCTTAGTATTGGCATTGGTATTGAGGCTGATACCATTGGACTAAATTTATGATTGTTCCATCCTCTTCTGTTATTTTATGAACAAGAACTTAGTTATTGTCTTGTTTTTGGTTATTGTTTTGGCTTGGTAATTGGTAAATGGTTGGTTATTGAACGATTGGACTTGCATTGGGAGGGTCACGATTATGGACCTATATAGAGTCTGAATTGGTGCAAATATGCTATCTTGTTATATGTTCAGAATTCATCCAATTTGGAGTATATGTTTTTTGGTTGGGTTGGGTATAGGGGGAGGTCTCCGGTTCTAGTTGTACTTGAGATGCCTATTATGACAAGACCCTGATTTGGGTCGTGTCAGTTTACTACTCAAAGCATTCAAGTTCGGTTACTACTTGCTGATTACTTCTAAACTCCCCCATTTACTTTTCTGCACTACTCATGAATTACATCAAGTTAAGAAACTATTCAACATCTTCTCTTTGGGATTGCCCCCAACCTAGTTGGGTTACTATATTTGGCATCAACCGCAACATACTTCTTTGTTTGTTAGTTTTGGGCAACATCAAATTTTGGCACCGTTGCCAAGGAAGATATTTGAGTAGTTAATTGAATTGGTAAAGTTTGTGTTTTTTCTTTATTTTTGATTGGAATATGCCGATGTATGTCAAACACTCGAAGAAGAGGCGATCCCTTACTCCCTTGTCATCAGAGTCTGAAAGAATTCTTCAAACACCAAAAAGGATGTCAGCTCAAGTTCGTGATGGTAATCCTACTGTGGTTTAAGCCCCCCCTTTTATCTGTTGATCCCTATGAAGCACTCCCGCATGTTCCAGTTGATCCATAAAATGTTGTTGATTTATAGATGCAACAGTTGATAGCTGCTACTGAGGGAGAGAGAATAGTAGCCGAAGAGGCCCAATTAGTAGAAGAGGTAGGACTAGCTAGACCATGTCAAGTAGTTGAGCGTCGAGAAAGAGTTCAGAGAGGCAGAGCTCCATTGATTCTTGCATATCAACACTTGGACCCATATGATGATGAAAAGGATATGGATTATGTTGAACCTGCTAAGATAGGATCCATCATTACTCCTGCTTTACTACCCAATGTGAAGTTTTATATCACTAGTGCTATGATCCAATTGTTGAATCCGAAGGGTGTATTTTTTGAAGAAGATACTGATGATGCAAACATGCATCTTTCTAATTTTATAGGGATCTGTATGTCATACACTATTCTAGGGATGGATCAGGAAGCTTTGAGACTAAGATTGTTCCTATTTTCATTGACAGGTGAAGCATCATTATGGTTAGGGAAACTTCAAAGAGGTTCGATCACTACTTAGCTTGAGTTACGAAAATAGATTCTAAATAGTTTTTTCCCTTCGGAAAGGATGCTACAATTGAAAGATGATATTTATAGCTTCAAATAGTTATAGACAGAATCCTTGTATGAGGTATGGTTTTATTCAAGAAGAAGCAGAGCATGGTACCTAAATACAGAATCAGACAGATCAATGAATTTCAGTTCTAGAGCAATGGCAAATATGATTTCAGGAGGGGATTTCATGTATCTTTAGTGGGATACTACGCAGAATATGTTTGATGATATTTCGGTGACTAACAAAGGTTTGTATACTAAAGATGCTGAGTATGGTGTAGATACATAAGCTTTTGGAGCTGATAATGTTTATGGAGCTTGTCATGATTTGGTAGCACAGCTTCAAACAAATATTGGGCTACTTACAACACAATTCGCAACAATGAGTGCTGAGAAAGTGAATGAAGTTATGGTATAGGCATCTACTTATAGGACTTTGATATTGAATCTAAAGAAGAAGCAAAGAATCTTAATCATTGGTTGGTGTATTTCTGAGCCCAAGGATAAGGGAATCAAGATTGGAACTATTATAATGACAGATACAAAGACAGAAGTAGAGAGAGATGATGATTGGAAAAAGAAAGATGACTACTAAGAGAAGAGTGACAACTATGTTCCACATAGTGGTCGTGATTCAGAATCCATTATGGAGGCACTCTTTTCAAAATTAGTCAAAGTACAAGAAAGTCAAGAAAGCTATCTTAAGGAGATTAAGGTAGATCTATCAGGGCTAAATGAGAAAGTTGAATCACATGCTATACTAATCAAACAGTTAGAGTAATAATTCAGCCAGATGTCGACCACAGTAAATCAGAGACAGTCTAGCACTCTCCCTAGTAATAAAGTTGTAAATCCAAAGAATGATGATCATTGCCTTTCCATTACCACTTGGGGTGGTAAAACAACCACAAATCCTCCTATTCCTACTATAGATGAGCAAAAGAATGATGATGATCCTATTGAGGAAGAAAGTAGTAGCAAGCAAGATAAAGAAAAGGAAAAGGTTGAAGAGTCTGTGTTGAAGACAATACCATAACCTCATTCTCCTTTTCCTCAAAGTGTGAAAAAAAAATAAGAAGAAGGTAAGTATCGGAAGCTTTGTCTATGTTAAAGTAGTTATCATTAAACATCCCACTTGTAGAGGCATTAGAGAAAATGCCTGGATATGCAAAATTTTGAACGATCTAATTACTATGAAGAGGTCAGTCAATAATGAGCCAGTAGACAATATTCATCATTGTAGTGCTATAGAAACTAGATATTTGGTAGAGAAGAAGGAGGATCCTGGTGCTTTCATCATTCCTTGCACCATTGGATCTTTCAACTTCACTCAGGCATTATGTGATTTGGGTGTTAGTATCAACCTCATGCCATTAGCAGTGTTTAAGTAGTTAGGGTTGAGAGATCCTAAACTAACTACCATGAGGCTATTTATGGCAGATCAAATAGTAAAGAAGCCAGTTGGTATTTTGTATGATGTATTGGTGAAGGTGGCTACTTTCATCTTTCCTACTAATTTTTTGATATTGGACTACAAAGTGGACTTTCAAGTTTCAATTATTTTGGGAAGACCATTATTATCTATAGGTAGAACATTGATTGATCTGGATCTAGGACATCTAATGATGACACTCAATGATGAACAAAAGGTATTTAATGTATGTAAATCCATGAAGCAACAAGATGAGTTGAGATTGGTATCTGTGATTGATGTGTATGATGAGGAGATAGATTCATTCTATAATATTGATTCAGTGACTATTTTGGATGATGCTTCTAATGCAGTACCTATTGAAAAGAGATTGGGTGTTGAAGCTTTGGCAATCGTCATTATGAACTTTAATAGCAATGGTATTGAAGACTATGATGAGTGGTATGTACACTCTATGGGAGTGGTTCTTATATATTTGTACCAAAGAAGCTTGATTTGGATTTGAAGAATAAAACCACTTCACCTGCTTTCCCATCTATTAAGGAGCCACCCGACTTAGAGTTGAAGGCCCTCCCTTTTCATTTGCGCTATGTATTTTTAGGGGCCGACAACAATTGCCAGTTATTATTGTATCTGATTTGATGGAGACGGAAGTTGAAGCTTTATTATCAGTTCTACAAAGATTTAAGAGGTCCATTATAGACATTATGGGTATCCCACCTGGTATTTGTATTCATAAAATTCAACTTGAACTAGACTATATTCCAAGTATAGAGAATCAACGTCGAGTAAATCCTCTTATACAGGAGGTGGTGAAGAAAGAAATAATTAAGTGGTTCGAATCTAGGGTAGTGTATCCCGTTGCTGATAGTAAGTGGATCAGTCCGTTACAATTTGTTCCAAAGAAAGGCGGTATTACTATTGTGCCTAAAGAAAGGAATGAGCTAGTACCAATGCAGCCAGTAACTGGATGGAGAGTGTGTATGGACTACAGGTATTTGAATGCATGGACTTAGACATACCATTTTCCCATTCCTTTTATGGACTAGATATTGGATCGACTTACGAGCAGAGGATGATACTATTTTCTAGATAGGTACCCATGCTACAAATAGATCACTATTGTGTCTGAACACCAAGAAAAAAATGACCTTCACTTGTCCTTATGGGACCTTCTCATTCAAATGTATGCCATTTGGGTTATGCAATGCTCCAACCATATTTCAGAGATGCGTGATGTTAATCTTCTCTAACATGGTAGAAGACACCATCGAAGTGTTTATGGATATTTTTTAGTCGTTTGTGATTATTTTGATGACTACTTGATTGATTTGGACAATGCTCTATAAATGTGTGAAAAGTGAAACTTGGTACTTAATTTGGAAAAGTACCATTTTATGGTCAAAGAAGGTATAGTGCTTGGACAAAAAATTTCAGAAAGGGGTATTGAGGTAGATAGAGCAAATGTTGAAGCTATAGAGAAATACCTCCGCCAATTTCTTTGAAAGGTGTTCGTTGCGTTTTGGGACATGCAGGGTTTTATAGGCAATTCATCAAAGATTTCACAAGGATTGCCAACTCTCTTTTTAAGCTTATTGAGAAAAAGGTGAAATTTGAGTTTACTAAAGCATGCTTGAAGGCTTTTGAATGTCTGAAAGAGAAGTTGATGAGTGCTCCTATTATTGTGTCTCCAAATTGCTCCTTGCCTTTTGAAACTATATGTGACGTAAGTGGATTGGTCTTAGGGGATGTAATAGATTAATAAAAATAAAATATCCTTCATCCCATCTACTACACTAGCAAGGAACTAAATCTTCCCTAAAAGAACTACACCGCAACAGAACAAGTGCTGTTGGCAGTGATTTTTGCCTTTAAAATTTTTAGGTATTATTTAATTATGACAAAGGTGATTGCGCACACTGATCATGCAACATTGCAATACTTAGTGGCGAAAAAAGATGTAAAGCCTAGGTTGATTAGGTGGGTGGTATTGCTGTATGAACTTAATTTCGAGGTCAAGGACAAAAAAGGCACTGAGAATCAAGTTGCAAATCACTTTTCTAAACTAGAGGAGGGAGCTATGCAGAATGTTGAAAATGGGATTGAGATTGATGACAACTTTCCAGGTGAGCAGTTATTGGCAACTTCCCAAGATATAATTACTGCAAACTATGCAAATTATCTAGCCAGTGATCTAATCCCAGAAGATCTTTCCTTCCAACAAAGAAAGAAGTTTATGCATGAGATAAGGAATTCTTTTTTAGATGAGCCTTATTTTTTCAAAATTTGTGAGGATTGGATTATTCGTAGATGCATACCTGAGGTGGAGATGATGAGTATACTTGAGGCTTGTCATTTTTTGCTAGTTGGGGGTCATCATGGAGGAACCCGCACAACCCACAAAATCTTTTAATGTGGGTATTATTGTCCAATAATCTACAAAGATGCACTTGATTTTCCTTCCGCTTATGATAAATGTCAATGTCGTGGTAATATTTCTAGACGACATGAACTTCCTATGACTCCTATTTTAGAATTGAAATTGTTTTATGTATGGGGTGTAGATTTCATAGGACCTTTTATGAGTTTGTTTGGCATGAAGTATATTCTTGTGGTTGTGGATTATGTTTCAAAATGGGTAGTATTCGCACTCCCAACAATGAAGCATGTAGTTTCATTGCATTCTTAAAAAAAAACATATCTTTTCTCCATTTGGCATGCCTCATTCTATCATTAGTGACAGCGGGTCATATTTTTGCAATCATCTTTTCAATAGTGTGCTTGAGAAGTATAAAGTAAAACACATGGTGAAAACACTTCACCATCCTCAGACCAATGGACAAGTTGAGGTGTCCAATAAGGAAATGAAGACTATTTTGGCAAAGACAGTAAAATCCAATAAAAGCCAATAGGACCGATTGGTCGAGGAGGTTAGACGATGCATTATGGGCTTACCACACAGATTTTAAAACCCCAATTGGTGCTTCACCTTATCAGCTAGTGTATGGCAAGGCTTGTCACTTGCCTATTGAGCTTGAATATAAAGCACTATGGGCATTGAAAAAGCTTAATTTTGAGTAGCAGGATGTGACTAAAGCAAGATTAAATCAGATGAATGAGTTGGATAAATTTTGACTTCAGGCATATGAAAGTTCTGCACTTCACAAATAAAAGATGAATCTGCATCATTATCACAAGATTCAAAAGAGGATATCCAAAAAAGGTGATAGAGTATTGTTTTATAACTCTAGACTCTGCTTATTTCCAGGTAAGTTGAAGTCTAGGTGATATGGTCCATTCACGATTACAAAGGTCTATCCATATGGTTCTTTAGAATTGAAGAAGGATGGTGAAGCCCCATTAATGGTAAATGGGAAAAGAGTAAAGAATTATATGGGTAATAATTAAGAAGTGAGTGTGATTTTCGAAATTTACCTTTATTAAGTTTGAGTAACCAAGGTGACTGCATCATGCTGCGATGTTAAATCAAGCGATGCATGGTAGGCAACCCATAAGGCTAGTTGGTGAAATTAAGTAGCCAACTTTGCCACGTTGTGCTGTGATGTTAAATCAAGCACTGCATGGGATGAAACCCATGTTTTGTATTTATTTTATATGGAAATATATTTGTTCAGTGTGCAAAACTAATGATTGCAGAAAAGATCCAAAATAGTTGAAGAAGTAAGGTCGTATAGACTCTTCACAATTCATATCTTGAATTTACAATTCGTGAGTAAGAGTCGTAAGGAAATGGGAGAAAATTCAGAATCAGGTTTAAGTTTTTGGAGTCTTTACAACTCTCTAAATGAGTCGTACCCTTAAGGTATGACTCGTCACATTAAGTGGTATCCATTCTAGTCCTGCACATGACTTATACCCAAGCTTACCATGTTGGGATTGCAGGTCAATCCATCCCAGAACTTGATTTACAATACAAAAGGGTACCCGATTTGGGTACCCGATATCCAAAAAACAAGAATACCTCTATTAACAACACAATTTTAAGCTCCACAAAAACAAAAACACTTCAAATTAGATATCAACTTGCTTGAATTATTCACCTTGAACGAATTTAAGCATGAGTTTGGGAAGAACTTTGAAAAACTCAAACACCCTAAGCTATCACTCATTCAAGTAAGTGTTTAAACCTAATTGCTCTATTTTTCTAGTTGAAAGTGATAATGTGTGATATTGCAAACTTGATTCAAGTTAAAAATACATATGTGTTGCATTTTGGTACCCTAGTTCATAGGTTTTGAGTTGAATATAGAAATTGGGGGTAAACTTGATTTTAGGTATTGATATTATGTGTTGTTTTACCTAAAATTGGGTGATAGTGCTGCATAAAGTAAAGAGTAATTTGGGAAATTTGAAATGGAGTTAACTCAATAGTTTACCTTCTATGTTGCACTAGATTTGAGATCTCTTATGACTGATATGTACAAGTAATGAGTCATAAAAAGACTCGTAATCACTGACAACATGGAAGCCTAACTGAGTGTAGATTTTGGAATGGGTATATCTTGCCTAAACGAATCATATCCATACCATACGAATCGTACACTTAAGTTGTAAGGACCTGACGATATCATATATTATAGGATTGTTTTTGGACTGCTTACAACTGTTAGTAATGAGTAATACTTTTTCTGCACGACTCTTTAGGAGGACTCGTAAGCAGGCTAGTGAACAATCATCACTACACCTAGCATTATACGACTCAGTCATACGAGTCGTACCCAGTCGATACTAATAGTACCCCCTTCTCGTACCTTGGACAAAACCTATACACTGACATTTATTTCCTAGATTTTTCTTCCTTTTCATTATTTAATTACTAAAGTATGTGTATAGTCAGGTACAATGCCTCCCTAAGGTGCGAATTCTTCAAAGCAAGTGGCTAAAAAGGGAAACAAAAAAGAACATTCTTCTAGATCAGAATCCATAGAGTCATCTAGCAACAGCGGTGACTTAGATAAAATCCCAATGAAGGGACAGGTTGAGCTAATAGAGTGGAAATGGATCAAGTAGAGAAAGTAGTCACTCCTGAGGACTCACCTCCAAAGGGGATAAGAAGGAAGAACCTTCGCACATCACCACCCCGAGCACCATTCCAATTTGAAGAGGACAGTGTTGAAAATAAAAATGATGAAAATAAAAATGTTGAGTGTAATGATATTGAATCTAGTTTTGAGGAAGAAAGCCCAGGGCTGGTTAGCGAGGAAGAAGTTGATGTGTCACTAATTGATAGACAAGACCCCCGCTATCCATCACACCTACTTAGATTCCTATTGTTGAATGGTGGGGGTACCCCAAAATGTAGGATACATATATGATGGCCTAAGCAGACTCTATAATAGAAAAATCAAATGGGTCTTGTATCTAGAGAGGAGGTTGACTACTACTGGGATGACTGAGCTCCCCTAGTTCTAGGAGTGATTTAGGAAATATGGTTTTGAGTGTATGACTATAGCCCTCAAAAAATACAATGTTGCTTTAGTCCAAGAATTTTATACAACGTATAAAGAAAAGCTACAGAGATAGTATCCACAGGGCCAACTGTCGAGAGGTGGTGACCCTATTACTTTCTTAATTATCAGGGTATGTGGATCAACATTTCTCCATGCACTATTTCCAAATTATTATATGAACCAAACTATCAGCCTCCAGTGAATACTAACAAAATAGACAACCATCTGAAGAAGATGTGAAAGATTACTCAAAAGCAGATAGAGTCGAAGAAGAAGATGGGTTACTTCAGATGGACTGTTGGGCGTATAGCATTGAATGGTGAGAATGTAGTATGGGTATCTGGTGGACTGGGTGTGAAATCACAAAAAATAGAAAAAAATGCGCTCAACTTTAAGGCTATGGCATAGTGGACACTAGCCCGATGCAGGTTATGTCCCAGTACTAGGGATAGCGTGTTGAGTCCAGTCCGGGTAGCTTTGATAGCTAGATTTATAGCCAGCTATGAGTTTGATGTAAGAGATTTTTTTTTAGCTCGAGAGATTATGGAACAAGCTTTAGGTGGTAAGAAGTCATTGTTGGCATACCCATGCATGGCTACATTGATATGTTTGGCTATGGGAGTGTAGGAACTATCAGGTATAGATGAGATGATAGAGGCCATGAATACCATAAATTTAGGGCTGATAAGAGATGTAGCGAACCCATTGGATAGGAAGGAGAGAAATAGAGCAGATATGCTTGCAGAGATGTATAGATAGAGTGGTCAGACTGAGACTACTGACACTATCAAGAAAGATTTTTAGACTGAGACCTCATTGACTTTGGATGCAGCGGGTGCATATAGAGCCTCACCTCTAATGCATTCTGTACCACCTCGCTCCAAGGGTATGCCATCTAGATTTAATATGATTTCACAGGCTATGTGGACTAAGTTGATGACGAGATTAATCACATTGGAGGCCAAGGTCTAAAATATGGAAGGGGAAGTAAAGCCCTGGGTTTATACTTTGTTGGCAAACCAGGATAGTTGGGTATATGGGCGTCTTGATTCATTTGAGATACAGAAAACTAGGTAGTTGGATATCGGCCAAACTCTAGATATTGTAGAGATAAAAGCAAAGGTGGATGAGATTAAGAGAATATTTGTAGAATTATATGATTGACCTGTTATGCCGAAGCCCATAGTTGAGACAGTTGTGCTTATGGTACATATTGATAATATTTGGGCTATTTTGGACCTGATAGAGGTACCATTTAAAGATAACTAAGAAGAAATAAGATAGAGAAAAATTAGAAAGTGAGAGGATAAATATGCTACAAAGAAGGCTAATGTAGATAGCCTACAAGATAAACAGGACCGAAAGGTAAGGGTCTGTGAGATGGCTGCTAGAGTCGGTGGTTTGATATCGATAATTATTAACATTAAGGAAGGCAGTGATACAGACCTACCAAGAAATATTCTATTGAGCACACCGATCATCACCGGTGCTACGGTTTCTGACTCAGTCTATGCAGTTGATAGAACTCATGATGATAATAGTGGGACCCAACCTGAGGGACCACGTGCTGATATTGTATAAGCCGGTGCCTTGATTTCCCAGGTATGTTTCCATTCCCTTGAACTTTATTTTTACATGAACTGGGGACAATTTATAAGCTTTAAGTTGGGGGTGGGGGTGTACCAAGGTCGCCACGGCCTATATTTGCTATGATTCAAAGCTTGTGGCCACAATCTAAAATTTTTTGAAGAACTAGCATGTTTTGTGTTTTTATGCTTTTGTTTTGTGTTTTTGTTCATTATTTTTGTGTATTGTGAGCTGGTATAGCTAAAAATATAAGAAGAATTTGTATATGTGGCAGTTGATGTCTTTTTAAAGAATATGCTGAAATTATGTTATTTCTAAAGAATTTTATGCTGAAATATTGATACCCATCCTAAAATTTTACTGAATTTTGTGATGTGTATGTGTGTGAGACAACTATGAATCTGATAATGGCATTAGGATTAGGGATGGAACAACTAGGGTAAACAAATGCATAAACGAATAAGTATTACCTAGCAGTGTAACCCAATACGAGTGCGTGTGAGGTATCACTGAGTTCCCGGTGTATTGGAATCTAGAACTTGCCCAGTTACTTTTTACCTAGGTCTAGCATAGTCGAGTAGGAAATGATCATAGGCCATTTTTTTTAAGTCAGCTCGAGCCTAAATGTCCAACAAAATTAGTTATGAATCCCTCTTATCCAAATAATTGAGCCTTGATTGACCAAGTTTTTTTGCGTACACCGATTTTACCTTCCCATTTCTACAATGAACCTGTATTTGCCTTGGTCCTTCTTGGACACTATGTACCTCAAGTCAGGCAAATCACCTAAGTTTTAGGTGGCTATTATATGGTTTCTTAGGAAAAATGAGAATGAATAAAAAAGTGTAGGGAGAAAAATGAGAAAGGACAGGAGCGGTGGAAATAAAAGAAAAAGAAAAATGCAAAAAAAGAAAAAAAGTGAAGAAAACCGTACCTGGTCTAGCCTGAATGTGTTAAAATGAAAAGGGAGACATAAGGGGAAAAATAAAATAGAAGAATAAGGGGAAAATAAAGTGGACCCCAAAGAAAGCGTAGTGTCAAGAAGGCAGAAGTCACTAAATAAATTCCAAAATGATACCATACCAACTCTAAACCTACGTTACAAGCCTAATAGAGTCCTTTAGTGATCCTACCTCGACTGTCTGAAAACTTAGAAAAAGAGCATATGGGCAAGCCTATGGCATTCTGTATACACTGGTGATGCTTCTTTGTTAGCGAGAGTTTTTTTGTTATATCCATGAATAAATTGATCAATCTTAACTGAGAGTGAGTGTGATTTCTTTGACTGTAAGCACATATGGGTTATGTTGTTAGGTTGCTAGACTGTTTGATTAATGTGGTATGTGTCTATGCCCTGTTGTCTATACTAATGTAATGCCATCATCGAATTCCTTTGTGTTTCTCCATATGCCAAATCATATACACAGTTTGAATCTTGAAAAATATAAAAATTTGAAGTGGGACAAAAATATTGAAAACTGAACTAAAAAGTCATTGCCATAGGTATCTTAGGATCCTCTTGTTTAATCATCGTTGTATTTTGTGGTAGTTTTTGAATTTTGTTTTAAATGAGGACATGAAAAATTCTAAGTTGAGGGTGTTGATGTGTTGTGGAAACATTATAATTTTGATGCTTAAAACCATGAAATTATGCTTGTTCTCAAGATAATTTTGTTAATATGAGGTGGTTTGTTGCTTGTTGTAGGTGAAACAGGTCAATAATAGTGTTGGGATGAAATTGGAAGAAAAAGACCTAAAAAATACCCAGATACAAAAGGTACGAGTCTCCTCACAGGTCATTAACACCTCATTCGACTTATAGGGTAACTTATAAGAACAACAATAATCAAACAAAGAAGAAATATTAAGTGCAGAGAAGATATGACTCAAGTATATGAGTCGTAAGATGAGGATATGAGTTATGTCAACAAATCATACAAAGATCAAAAATCGAGAAAGCAAATTATACTTAAAGTCTTAGGAGAAGACAAGTTGAAAATCTGAGTATGACTCATATGGACAACCCGTAAGAATACCAGTGTTTAAAACATAAAAGGAAGAAGTCCCAGGTGGATACGAGTAAAGGTCATGCGTCGTATGATCAAGGTACGACTTATGAGCAGAAGTTGTATGAAGATTAGAAAGTTGAAGCCTTGGGAGATCAGACACTGGAGTGGATACAAGAGGCTGCGTACGACTCATAAAGAGAGCATACGAGTTGATGAGCGAGTCATACCATGTGATGACATAACTTTTCCTTTCTATTTTATTAGTATTTCTATATTTTTTTAGATATTATAAATACCCTAGGGTTTATCTTTTATTAGGTTACATTCTTTGACATTTTCTTACATTATTTTGACACTTTATTACATACTTTTGCTTTATTCTTGAGATCTTTGAGTTATTATTCAACTAAAGACTTTGGAATTTATTCATCTTATTTTGTGCAATTAATTACATGAATTCTTCATTGATTATCATGGGTTCTTACATAAAAATGAGCAACTAATTTAGCTAACTAGGGTTGTGGGGACCCTAGTAGATTAACTGCGTAAGGGAAGTGGGAGATTCATCTATTCTAAAGTAAGCTATATGTATCTTAGTCTTGTTCACATTAATTGGCCTCAGAGCTACTGCAAAAGCTTGGGGAAAGCCTGTATTTGCAAAATCCCTCACAAGGGAGTTTGAGATTAGGAAAAGAGAATTAACACAGTAATTTGAGATACAGTTCCATCATTATTATTCCACTATCTCATCTAATCAACTTGAGACTCAAAAATTAAGAATTGAACTGAATTCATAGGCAAGGAGCAATAAGGTGATGCCCTGAGACTCACAAGGTAAAGGGTGAGATTTATCAACACGTTCACAATATTATTGATATTACATAGCTTGTTGACTTTACATGCAGAGCAGTAGATAAGTGGGTTAAATACGTGAAACTTATGAAAATAAGAATCTAGGGGGAATATAGTCCTTGTGTTCACCTTATATTGTTTACTACTCAAAGCATTCAAGTTTTTTACTACTTATTGATTACTTCCTTAATCCCCCATTTACTTTTCTACATTGCTCGTGAATTACATCAAGTTAAGCAACTATTCCACATCTTCTCTATGGGATCGACCCCAATCTAGTAAGGTTACTATATTTGGCATCGACGACAACATACTTCTTTAAAGGTTAGTTTTAGGCGACATCAGTTTCCTATGGAGGAAAAAATGAGGTTTGGAAAGAAAGGGAAACTTAGTCCCTAATTTATTAGTCCGTATGAGATAGTGAAATGTGTAGGAGAGGTTTCTTATGAATTGAATCTTCCATCGTAGCTAGCTGCAGTTCATCCAATGTTTTATGTTTCGATGCTTAAGAAGTTCCTTAGAAATTCGTCCTTAGTAATTCCCCTAGAGAGTATTAGGGTCAAGGATAACTTGACATATGAGGAAATTCTGATGGAGATACTTACTAAGTAGGTCTGAAGGACCAGGAATAAAGAAGTAGCATTAGTAAAGTTCTTTAGAGAAACCAATTGGTTGTAGGGGCCACTTAGGAAGTTGAAGTAGACATGATGACCAAGTATCCTCATCTCTTTCCTCCAATTCAGTTCCTGCCTAAGTTAAAGAGGTATTTATAGAAACTTTTTTCTATTAAAGTCCATTTAAGTGCTCCTATATTATATCTTATATTAGGAGAAATTGAGTCCTTATGGTTGTTGTAAGCTTGATTAAAAATTTAGAGTGGGGATGTTAATTATTTTCCAAAAATCCTAGGTGAATCACGTTCGAGGTTGAATGTTTCCTAGGGGGAGATATTATAATACCCCATGTCAGAAATCTTCTGTGCATCATACGAGTCAGTCCATTGAGTTGTACATACTTCATACGAGTCGTATGTAGTGATTCATACCCATGTCAGTATGGGGTGATTTGAGTTTTGTTCAAGGTACGAGTTAACCCTAGAAGTTGTCAAGAATCATACACGTTGTATGATGTGAAGTCGTGAGTTCAGCAGTATAGGTTCCCTAAGATTCTATCCAAGTTATGAGTGGGGCCTACAAGTCGAATGTAGATGTTACTAGTCGTAGGTTTAGACTTATATATTGTCCATTGTATACTGTCTTGGATTATGCTAAGCTTACGTGTCGGGAGGCCTAGTCGTACCTTTACCATCCGAGTCGTATGGTTGAGTCATGAAGACTGACGACCAATTTCTAAGAAGTTTAGTTAAAGGGCTTTTTGGTCTTTTCCTTTTTATAACCCCAACCCACGACCTATAATTCCCCAAAAGTCATTATTTTCCACTATTCCTAAATCAATTAACAATATTATCTCTCCTCTCATCTTCAAGAACATCAAGAATAGGGTTCCTTAGGTAAATTCTTCTTTTAAGTCCCAAGGGTCAAACTCTCTTCACAAGTCAAGAAATTTCAGGTACGTGGGGTCTGTGAATAAGGTTATTCTTTCATACTTGTGCCCAAAAAGTATGATTTTAAGATTGAATTTACTTGTTTTGAATTAGGGTTCATACTCAAATAACCATATTCTTGAAATATGATACCACCATGTGATTGAAAGTTTTAAGTACATCAAGATTTGTGCATATATGTATGTCTTGACTCATATGATTCATATTTTGATTTGAATTTCATTATCTTGATTGGAATATTGTTAATAGGTTTCAAGAAAATTATTTAGCATGATGTTTTGTTATGAATTTCGATGAACTAAAGCATGAATTCCATGTCCTAAGTACAAGTACTGAGTTTATAAGAAGTTTATGCTCTTAAGCTCCATTTATATGTTCCATAACATGATTTATATAAAAGCTTAACCTTTGATCTAAATATAAGACATGAAGTCCACAACTGTTCATCTTGATTATGATTTAAAGTTAAGAAAAGAATAACTAGTTTTCATTCGATATACCCTCATGCTATTTTAAGGTGGATTTCTTAAAGTATGAGCATATAAGTATTCTGGGAGTAGTATTTAGCACCGAGAAAGAAATGCTAATGAGCGTATCCTAAATTCCAAGAAACTACGAGCCAATGTAGGTTAAGCTTTTTTCTAATATAGATGAAGTTCAAAAATCACTTAAGTTAAGGTTATATATCTATGGCAAGGATAGAACAGCTCTCCCAAACGTGGGTAATACATTGGACTTCATGATATCTCACACGGTTTATGTTAGTTAGAAGAATCTCCCAGAAGAAAGAATAAAAAGTAAAACTTTTTAATCCCGAACTGCCTCCTTCAACTTAACCAAGATAGGATCTCTATCTTGCTTTTCCTTTACCTTGAAAATAAAAAAAGACTTTGAACCTTTCTGAACCCATATACTACCCTCGATCGAATCAACCAACCTAACACCCAATCTATAAAACTGATGTATAACTCCTTCTTACCATTATCAAAATGATCAACACTTCCCATAGATAGTCTACTAGTGTCATCGGCCATAATATTTGTTCCAGTCACCTTCCCTAATAAAGATTTAGGTCTTATGGCGTGAACATATACTGTAAACTCTTAGGATCAGTGAACACGTTTTCTTGAACCCTATAAAGGTGACTCCTTCAAATATTTAAGGCAACTCAAGATCATGAGTCGGGTAATTCTTTTCATGGGGTTTAAGTTGTATAGAGAAATAGGGTATGACATTACCTCACTGTATCTCTACACAATAAAAACCAACTCTGGAAGCGTCACAATAAACTACAAACCCATCTTAACCCTCTGGTAGAGTCAATACTAAAGCATAAATGAGTTGAGTCTTCAACTCCTGAAAACTCTTCTCGCAAGAATCAGACCACTAAAATTTGACTCTCTTTTATGTCAATCTACACATAGGAGAGGGAATAAAAGAAAATCCTTCAATAAATCATCTGTAGTGACAAATAAAACCCAAGAAACTCTTAATATCTGATGGACAAATGGGCCTAAGCCAGTTTCTTACTACTTCGATCATTTAAGGATCTACTCGAATTCCATCACCAGAGATGATGTGACCAAGGAAAGCTACTACTCTCAACCAAAATTCACACTTGTTGAACTTAGCGAATAACTGGTATTCCTTAGGAGTTTGCAAAGTAATCCTCAAATAGTCTAGATGATCTTTTTTATTATGAGAACAGACGAAGATGTCATCAATGAAGACTATGTGTAATACCCCAATTTGCTAAATCAGAATGCTACACGGTGCTCATGACCCCGAAGGACTAGAAACTAACCCATGACTAATATCTGTACATATATACTGCATAAAATACTAAATAATATGAAAACATGCACTAAAAGGCCATAAGGTTCAATACTGAACATAACATGGATGAGATAACATCTTTGGGGTAATACAATACCCAAAACAAAACTGTAAACACTGAAGTTTGAAACATAATAGTCTGCATCTAGTCTGAAAGCCTCTACTGTCTGAATAATTTAAGTAAGGAGTTGATGGGACATGTCCATAACTAACTCCAACTAATAACTAATCAATGAAATAGTAGAGAAATAATCATATCCTCAAAGGATGAAGACTTACTTCTCTTCTAACTGCTGAGACTGGAATCTATTGTTGATCTGGAACTCGTGTGTCTGAACCTATGGTATAACATAAAAGAAAGCACCATAGAAAAAATGCATCAGTACAATGGAATGTATTGAGTATACATGTGAGGTAGGCTAATGCAAGGGTTAACATGCATGAATAATGCTAGTTAACTATCTAACATAAATGCAAGAATGCATACATAAATACGGAACTGTACCTGACACTGTGATATTGTGATTACTGAATCTCAATACTGATGACATGACATACTAATAACTAATATAACTGATAGAATAAATAGCTATATATGAATGTAACTATAACATAGGTGACTATATCTAACAGTCCTGAATCTGATGGAACTATCTGAGTTCCTTACTGTATCTGAGTCGACTTATCTGATAGTCTTGTATCTGAAGAACTATCTGAGTTCTTTTACTGAGACTGGTACTGAAATTATGAGAGGCAGTATTTAACTGACATGCCCCTGATACGCCATTATGGCTGAGTTGGGGTCCAATCTATAACCCCAATTGGAAGGGTATCAATACCGCACCACTGGTAAGGACAAGCTGTGGGCGACCCTTATCTGATAGTATCCCCAAAAACGAATGGTAGGGCCCTTACCTAGCAGTACTTATCCACCTCATCAACCCTCATCGGATAGTGTAATGTCTCAACCTATGCTGGCTACATAGTTTTGGAACGCAAGGATGACTTCTAAGGATCACACCCTCATCTGATAGTGTGTGTCCCCATCCTTGGGTTCACTCAGTGCTAATTCCTACTCCCATCTGAATGGACACTGAACATGATTTAATGAACTGAACATGAGCTGAGTTACTAAGTTTTGTTGACTGGCGGAATACTACTGATATCTGACAATTGACTGAGTCATAAGATTATGGAGATTTTTCCTGAGTCATAATACTATCTGAAGTCTAAGGATTTATAGATTGACTAAGAGTATCGTGAAAACATGACATGGCTCTAGGTACATAGCTAATGTTTCAGGTACAAGTACCCCCATGACTCGATTGAAGGAAACTAACAAAGCATGACTTACTTGAATACATAATAATCATCATAATACATTTACTGAAGCATTTCATCAAACATCTAATAGGCATAATCTTGTACGTACATGGGGATTTCATGATATCATGCTAATTAGACACTTTCCCGTCATCTAGGCATTCAACCAAATACATAGTAGGCATAGAATGTGTAAACAACATCATACAACAATTAACTGTCATGATTCAATTCCAATTTAATTATTCAAGGGTTTCTTCCTAAGGTTTCATGAATCTATACCGATACAAATTAACCCATATGGAATTTAACACTTATTCATGGAATACAATTCAATTACTCATTATCAACATGAACAAAAGTAGCCCAATCATGAAATTCATAAGAAAATTCATAACTTGAATTTAGAAAAGGGATTCTTGGGCTTCATGGACGAAAGGAGTTTATGAATGAACACTATGCATGCCTTAGTTCGTGGTTTCATGAAGATTGATAGTGAAACCTTCTTGAATTTGAATCACCAATAGAAACTCTAGCTTGTTCTTGAGAGAAACTTGAGAGAAAATAGTATATTTTAGGTGAAGAATAGCTAAATCACGTGTTATTGGGTTTAAATAGGGGTAGGAAATTGACCGTTTTAACCCTGGATGCATCATTTAATTTCAATAAAATTTTCCTGAACTGGGCCCCTGGCATGATGTGGCATTATTGCGCTGTGTCACTGAAAATTGATAATTGGAAAATTGAGGGATAGCGCCACGCGGAGCCATCGCGTTGCCCCTTCTTTCATGACCTGGAAATTTGGCGCGACGCGGGGGAAATTGCACTGAGACACTAGAAAAAGGACAATTCTGAATTTGAGTCCTGGCACAACGTGCCATAATTATGGACACCTACTAGAAATTGGCAAATGCCATTTCCTCTTGTGGCGCAGCGCGCCACTGACTAATATGGCGCTGTTTTACGATGGGATCTTGAAATAGTCATAATTCTTACCCGGTTATCGGATTAAAGTGAATCATATATCGATGTAGAGCTTATTGAATTTTCCACATGACAAAAAGTGAAAATCTTGAAAATTTCTCATGGAATAATTATCATTAACTTTAGAAGCTAATACTAGGCATTCTTGGGATGAAATTTGCTAGAAATCTTTGGGGTATTACACTATGACAAACATGTCCAAGTACTGCTTGAACACCCTATACATTAAGTCTATAAAAGTTTAGGAGCATTTGTTAGTCCAAAAGGAATAACTACAAAATCAAAGTGACCATACTGAGTTCTGAAAGCTGTCTTCGAAATGTCACATTCTCTGACTCTAAGATGATGATAGCCTGATCTGAGGTCTATCTAAGAGAAATAATTTGCACCTTAAAGTTGGTTGAATAGGTCATCAATATTGGGGAGAGGATACTTATTCTTGATTGTGACTTACTTCAACTAAAGATAGTCGATGCACAATCTGAGAGAACCCTCTTTCTTGTGCATGAAGAAAACTGAAGTTCCCTAATGTGAAATGCTAGGCATTATGAAGCCCTTATATAGAAGGATTTTTAACTGTTCTTTCAATTCCTTGAGCTCAGTTAAAGCCATTCTATAAGTCATAATTGAGATAGGCTAGGTATTTGGGAATAGATCTATTCCAAAGTCGATTTCCCTCTCAGGAGGGACTATGGGAAGATCTTTAGGGAACACTACTAGAAACTCATAGACTACTGGAACTAACTTAACACTCAGGGTTCCGGAACATGAGTCCTTGACTTATACAAGATGGTAGATACAACCCTTGGATATCATTTTTCTTTCCTTAATGTAAGACCCCACAAAATTTTAAGCTTAACTCAGTCGTTTAAAGCTTGCTAAGGGGTCCCAAACTTAGAAAAAAAATTTAGCTAAGCATTTTAGCCTTTGTAGGTTGGAAATCTTATTTCAAGACCTTCCTAACCTTAGTTTGTCAATTTTCAAATTGATTCATGATCAGGGTCACTTGTAGGTCATCTCAGGGGAGTTTTGGATTATTCCAACTAGCGTAAAGGCGAGTTTGGATGCCCAAAATAGTGAGGGGTCACAATTGTCCCGCGTCATGAGGGCCAGTCAACCCAACTAGGGGTCGCATCGCGATGGGTACTTGACCCAAGCAGAGGTCGAGACGCGAGGTTTACCCAATTCAGCAATTTTTCTTATACGGGTTGTGGGGGTAATTGGGTCATTTTCCCCACCCTTATTCACCCATAAACACAAAATTCAGTCCTAATTCACCAAAATATACTCACTTTCTCTCAAGAACAAGCCTTAGGGTTTTTCATTCAAAATTCAAATCTCAAAAATATTACCATCAATCTTCACAAAATTAAGCATTAAGGTATGTGAAGTGTTCATCCAAGGGTCCCTTTCACCCTTGGAGTTCAAGAAACTCCTTTTACAATCTCAAATCATGATTTCCATGCTGTGGGTTGTATTGTACTCATGTTAATCTTGTTGAATGATTTCCAAGTTGAGATCTTTAATGTATTTCATGAATTTATATTAGTATGTGGGTTAGTATCCTTGAAATTGAATTGATTAATGTAGCCATGATGTATTGTTTTATTATTCATGCCTAAGCATAAGGTCATGCCTCTCATGTGTTTGTCAAAATTCCTAAGTGAATAAACTTTGCCTTGTGTTCCATAGGTGAGCTTATGATGACTTCATACTAGAACTACATATTCAAAATGACTCCCAAGTTGAAGCTATGCCTTAAAAGTATTTGGTGGAATGTCTATGTGAATTTTTTAGTGTACTTATGACATAATAGTATGCATTCCTATACATTTACAAGTTCAATATTTTCAAGTGCATGATGAAATGCTTCATTGATTGTATTGTGTATAATTGGCTATTGTTATGTTTCCAAGAATTATCATGTTTATTATTATTCATGCAATCGAGTCCTGGGGGTATTTAATACCCAACAATTTAGCTGTATACGTATAGCCAGTGTTAGTTATAGAATAGTCTCAGTCACGTCGCAATCAGGAGTACTCTCAGTCAGTTACAGAACTCAGGAAAACTCAGTCAACTCAGTATCAATCCAGTCCAGTTCAGTATTCAATTTTGACCTCAGTAAACTCAGTCATCCCGTAGAATTTAGTAGTATTCTGTTCGATAACAAAATTAGTAGTACTCTATCAGTCAGTGAAACTCAGTGAACTCAGTTCAGTTTAATAGTACGATCAGTAATAGTTCATTCAAGCCTAGTACGAAATAGGAAATCAATTCAGTGTCAGATTTAGTTGAGAGTAGGATTCACCATGGAGTCAACCCAAGGATAGGGGCTCACCTGCTAGCAGAGGGTGTGGTCCTTCAAAGAAATCCTTGCATTCCAGAACTACGTAGCCAGTGTAGGTTATGATACATCCCTGCAAGACTAGGGTTGATATATCTCATTTGAGTTTTCCTACCAGAGAGGGTTGATGAAAGAGATTCCTGTCAGAGAGGGTTAACTCACAGCTTGTCCTTACCTGTTTTATTGTATTGACACTCTTCAAATTAGGGTTATAGGTTAGACCCCAATCAGATTAGAGAGGGGCATGTCAGTTAGATGATTACCTCCCATAGTCTCCATTTCAGTCTCACTCTCGAAATAGAATTCAGTTTAGTTCTATAGATTAAGGACTGATAGATACATTCATTCAAATAATCAATAAAATGGTATCAGTAAACTCAGATATTAGTTATCAATATTCAGACTCAGTACTGAGTATTACCACGATCTCAGTTACAATCTATATATATATAAATGCATGTACTTTTATTCAGTCATACTCATGTTATTCAGTTAGTATTATTCATGAATATGAACCCATGCCTTTTAGCCTACCTCACTAAGCATACCAGTACATTCAAAGTACTGACGCATGCTTTTCTTTTGCGCTATGATGTCTTATATCATAAGTTCAAATGCACGGGCTCCAAACCACCCTTAGTAGTTCATATTGTCAGCTTTTAGAGTAGTGGTGAGTCTTTATAGTTTGAGAACATGCTTGTAATTTTTAGTATTTCAGTATTATTTTTAGTAGTTGGAGTTAGTTGGGGACTAGTCCCATCAACTCCATAGTTCAGGAAGTTTAGAGGCTTTTCAGACTAGAGTATTTTTAGCCAGTTGTTCAGTTTTCAGTACTTATATTCAGTTTAGGAATTTTGATACCACATTCAAATTTATTTACAGGTTCGAACCTTATGGAATATATTTTCGGCTATTTCTATAATCATTACAGTATTTACTACACAGTTATTACAGGAGATACTAGTCATGGGTTAGCTTGTGGTCCTTTGGGATTATGAGCACCGTGTAGCATTTGGGGTACAAACTCGAGGCGTTACACTTAAGATGGGAGACAAATGTCTTTATAGTCACTGAGGTACTACCCCTTCTTTCTATCACGAATTCATTTGGGAACTAAAACTGGACTATTCAATCTCTATAATCAACTCAGGCATATCATGAGTGGATCTAAACTATGACTAAAATGATATCAAAGTCGGTCATTTCTAATTTTACAAGATCTACTGATGTAACTTTCTGAGATACCATGACTAGGAAGTTTCTGTATACCCAATTGGAAATGAGAGAACTACCCATCGGGGTAGACATTGAAAAGGGTTCTGCTAATATTTCTAGACTGACGTCAAAGTCTATATCTTTATAAGAAGTTGCAAATGAAAGTTAAGCTCTGGGTTCTAATTATGTATAGATGTGGAGGTGGAAGGCTTATAACATACCATTAACCATATCAGGGGAACTCTCCTGATCCTACCGAGTCTAAAGAGCATAGAGTCGACTTTGGCACTTCCCACTAGTGTTATTGAAGGTGGCGCCCTGCTGAGTTGGGTGACCTCTTTGAGCTGAGGTGAAATGAAACTAACCCAGCTGACAAAAATCTTTACCTTTATAGCTAATTATAGGACAATCCCTAATCTTGGGGGCTGGCTTGCCACATCCAAAGCATGTATCACTGCCTGCCCTACACTCATCCGGATGGTTCTTACCATACCTTCTGCAAATCTGATTTGTACGTCTACTATTCACACTACCTTGGGACTTAGAGCCTGGTGCTTTATCTTGATTGTCCTGTCTTAACTTAGGTACTAAAGCACTAGCTGGAGATGGGGCTAGAGCTAAAGATTTTTGGCAAATTTAGGAATTATTACCACCTTCAAACCTCTACTAAGAAAAGTTAACACCACCATTTCTTACCCTCTTATTTTCCCTTTCCTTTCCTTTAACCTTTTCTTCCTTAATCTACTGAGCATGAACCATCAGTCTATAAAGGTCCATCTTCTTAATCAACATAGTATTTTTTTATGCCTTGACCATATTTTTTGAAACTCTAAATACAAACTTACTCATTCTGAACCTAGAATCAGCCACCATTGTCAAAACATACCTCGCTAACTAGGTAAACTTGAGTGCGTACTCTTTTTTACTCATGTTACCCTACTTTAAGTTAATAAACTCTTACATTTTGGTGTCACTTAAATCGAGTGGGAAGAACCTATCCAGGAAAGCAGTAGCAAATTTACCCCACTCTACAGGCCCTACATCGACACCTCTGTCCTCTTTCCTTTTCTCAACCTAAGTTTGAGCCACTCCTTTCAACTGGCAATAAGCTAAGTCAACACTCTCACTTGGAGTAAGACCCATGATATCTGTAACCTTCTATACATAATCATGAAAATCATAGGGATCCACTGAGGGATTCATTTGAGTAAAGTCTTGGATCCTAGAAGTTGTGGTGTCCACTACTGGATTAATTGGGGTAATAGCCTGTTGGTTATTCTAAATAGCCATAGACTCATCCAAAATTGTAAAAGCGGTCCTGAATTCAGCATGGGTGACATGATCGTTCAAAGGTTTCTCCATTTCTCCTTCTGTTAATCTTTTTGAGAGGCATTTTTTGTAAATGGATGGAAGACGAGTTATAAAGGAAATTAAAAAGAGCTCATTATCTATCACATGACAGGAATATTAAACGAAGGGAAACATTTTAAAATCATTTGTTAGCCTCTCATCCCTAAGTGTGGTGAGCTTTAGACCCATGCACAAGACTCTACTTAACATGACTTTTAGACACCCTGGGACACTTTATATTTTGTGCTCTGATACCAAGTTTTTCTTGACCTGAGACTACCTCCTAGTCATGGCACATTGCTTAGCCCCAAGTGACCCCAAAATAATCCATGATCTGGCACATGCTATAAAGACTGTAAAAAATAACAAAATACAATTTGGAAATAATTTATGAAAATATCTGAACATCAACACAATAGCAATGGTGCTAAATAGACATTATTAAAAGCATACTAACTGTCTGAAAGACTCTAAACATGATGAGTTGTTAGGATAGGTCCCCAACTAAATTAGACTACTGAAATAACATAAAATAGGGTACTATAAATCATTATAAATAATATGAATAGTCCTCGATGGATGAGAACTCACCAAAGTAGCAATTGAGTGATACAGGTATGAACTACGTGCGATCAGGTATCCGAGCATCCAAACCTATATTGCAAAATCAATATAGAGCAAAAAAGAGTATGTAGTGAGTACTTTGAATGTATTGGTATGTGATATGTGACTGACTAAAATACATATAATTATTGAGCATGAAGGCATGAATAGGAAAAATGAATGCAAGATCAAGTAAAGTGATGTGTGAGCTAATGCTAACACATTTGAGGCTTTCAACTAAGAATAATTGTGAAGTCTTAAGAAACTTTTGTTGTTTTTGATCGGTTTATATTTGATGTTGCAGTAGAAGCTAATATAATCGAGAACCAACAAGAATGAAACCAAAGGAGTTGAAATCAGAAGTAGATAGAGGAAAAAGTACAGTTGATAACATTTCTGATAAGTCGTCAGCCTTGTGATAAGCTATCAAATCCATCATCATCCATAGATAGAGAATTAGCCTAAGATTGAAAGCTATGATGACATTTTGTGATAGGTCATCAAGGATTTTATAAGATGTCAAGAATGCCATCAACCTAAGGCAGCAATGAGAACTGGAGAAGAGACTTGATGACATTTTGTAATAAGTCATCAAGGAGCTGATAGGGCATCACTTTTTGTAATCAGTGGTAGGCAACAAGTACCAAAAGCATAAAGGAAGATGATGACATTTGTGATAGGTCGTCAGCCTCCTGATTGTCTATCACAAATGGCGTCACCTAATCCAAAGAATTTCTGAATTTTATTATTTTGTTTCCATAATTAGGGTGAAC
>NC_061114.1:211709209-211764677 GCF_002878395.1 Capsicum annuum | reverse complement strand
CCATAATTAGGGTGAACTATTTAAAGCCTTGTTTAGGGTTTTCTTAGAAGTTTCGTACCTTGAGTTTTGAGCAATATACTTTGATTTTTTTCTCTCTAACTTCTTGTCTTGAGAAAGCAATTACTTTGAAGAGATTATATTCATTATTTTGGGATTTCCTTTGTGATTTAATCTGAGAATCTCTAGTTTCTATTCATCTTATAATAAGTTTATCTTCCAAAGCATGAATTCATCTAGATGTTTTGATTGTTACTTCATGAGTAGATAAATTCCTTTAACCTGAATTATGGAATCTAGGGTTAGGTCTTGATAAGGTGTTGAGTGTTCAAGATTCGAAAGGTGGTAGGACTCTTTGATGATTCTGATGTTTTAATTATTGGCTGTTGGTTGCAAATGATATATACCACCTGCTTTGATTTTCTTGAGAAAGAAATCAAATATAGTAGGAAATGAATTATCAACAGGGACTTGGAAATACTCCGTTTAATAATCAGTGTTGTAACAAGGTTGGTTAACCTGAGGTAAAATCTGGGCAGTGAATATCAATTCCCAAGGTCCAAGAAGATTAGGTAATTAAATGCTTAGGTAGGTCGAGAGACATTTAAGTATAACTTTGATAAAAATAACTTGTTGTCCTACCTACCATGAGAATCTTGAACCACTAGTAGCATCTATCAAGTATGAAAAGCCCTAGTAAACATAAGTCTAGTTTTTCATAAACTCTTGATTACGAACACTGAATCTAAAGTAACCAACAATTACTTGTTAAACTAAAAAATCCCTTTTCTAGAAACATCCAACAATCAGTTGATTAAATTACAAACGACTAATGTTCATACCATATTCCTTGTGGGATTTAAACCCAACCTAGTTAGGTCTTATGTTGACAACGATCTTTTACATTCTCATTAGAGAGGTGTTGTAGTTTGAGAGTTATCAAAAATGGCACAATTGCCGGGGAATATAGTTGTAAACTGAAGTTTGTGTGCGCAAATTGACTGTTAGTTAAGTTTCCTAGTTTTATGTTTGTTTGTTGTTTTTGTTTATTGTAGGATATTTATAGTTTATGACAAGAACAAGAAGTTTCAGTGAACCATTATTACCACCTAATTCCAAACCAGAATGAATTGGAAGAATGGCAAAACAGTAAGAGGCTGATAAGTTAGCAGCCTTAACTAGAGCTCAGGTGAATGTGCAGAATGTCGGTCAATAATCACGACATCAAAATCTTGAGGATAAAAATTTGGGAGACGAGGAGCTGCTGAATCCTGGTAACCTAAGGCGTGCAGAGAAGATAGCTGCACCAGTATGACGTAATGTTTATAGGAACCATCGATTTTGAGAAAGACAAGAGTACCAACTGATCCAGTATGATCTCAATGATGATGAGGATGGAATGGACGAAGCAGGTGCAATGGGTGAAATCATTCCTCCATAGTTGGAATCTGGAGCTAAATTCAACATTACTAGTACTATGATCCAACTCGTCAATCTGAAAGGGTTGTTTTGTGGCCTTCCTGGGGATGACCCAAACCTGCATCTGGTGAATTTTGTCACTACCTGTAAATCTTTTGATAACCCAGGAGAGGGACAAAATGCTATCCAGTTGAGATTATTCCCGTTGTCTCTGTCTGGAGAGGCAACTTTGTGGCTAAATGAGCTGACACCTGATTCTATAACCAACTAGGGTCAGTTGAAAGGAGCTTTCCTAAAAAGGTTCTTTCCGCCTTCTAGGAGGGTACAGTTAAGGGATGAGATCAGAAACTTTAGGCAGCTCCCGACTGAAGCCTTGCATGAATACTGGGAAAGATTTAAGAAGAAGCTGACATAGTGTTCAAACCACAACATGATGAACATACATTTAATGGAGACTTTGTACAAGGCTCTTAACTCTGTTACAAAGCCAATTGCAAACAATTTTGTTGGTGGTTCGTTTGTTGATCTTACATTCCTAGAGGCTTCAGAGATGCTGGACAGAATGACCAAACAGAGTCGGACATGGCATACTAGAGACTCTGTGATGGCCATCCCCACTGCTTCTGTGTGTATTACTGCAGAACAACATAAAAGAGAAGAGGACCGTGACCAAGACATGACTCACCTTAAAACATAGATGGACTTTCTAACCAAGAATTTGCTATCAAGCAAGATTGAAAAGGTAAAAGCTGTGAGATCTCAAGATAGGATTGAGGCTGATATAGATGAATAGGATAACTATGTTAATAGTCAGGGGGTTTCCGAGGCAATGTCCAAAGGAATCAAGGTTGGAAATTTTATGATAAGCCTGGTTATAAAGATAGGGAGTAGGGAAATTAGAGAAATAACAATGACAGGAGCGGGCTATATGTTCCTCCTGGAAATTATAAGGCTACTTCAACAAGCTCTGAAAAGATGTCCATGGAGGACATGATGGCTAAGTTATTGAAGGGAGTGGAAGAGACCAACTCTGGTGTAACCACCATAAAGATCGATATGACATCCATCAGTCAGTTGGTGCACTCATACTCCACCGCAATCAAACAGTTGGAGCAGCAGATGAGCCAACACTCGCAGCATTCAACTAGAGGAAGAGCGGAATGTTACCAAGTGATATGGTCTGAAATCTGTGGAATAATGGCTCCTGCATAGTTATTACCACTAGAAGTGGTAAGATATTACCTGGCCTTTCTGTGGGAAAACTTGTAGTTGATGAGGTAGTCGATGTTGAACCAAAAGAAAGTTATCCAGTGGAGTATGCAAAGCTGGATAATTCTAATGATGCTCTGGAAAGAGGTAAAGAGAAAGAGAAGGAGGTAGTGCTAAAAACTATCCCAAGACCACTATCTCCTTTTCCTCAACAATTGAAAAAGAAAACTGATGATGCAAAATTTAGCAAATTCATGGCAGTACTCAAGAATTGACAATAAATGTGCCTTTGGTAGAGGCACTTGAGCAAATGCCAGGATAGGCAAAGTTCATGAAAGATCTTGTGACTAATAAATGGAAGGTTAGCCATGAGCTGGAGGACAATCTCCTTCATTGTGGTGCTATCTCTATAAGGTCTTTAGTGTAGAAAAAGACAGATCTGGGAGTGTTTACCATCCCGTGTACTATTAGGTCCCTGAATTTCACAAAAGCACTATGCAATTTGGGAGCCAGTATAAATCTAATGCCACTCACTTTGTACAATAAATGGGGTTTGGGGGATCCTACCCAACAAATATGTGATTGATGATGGTAGATAGGTTTGTAAAGCGACCAGTGGATATATTACACAATGTATTGGTAAAGGTGGCCGACTTCATTCTGCCTGCTAATTTTTTAGTCCTGGACTGTGAGGTGGACTTCTAAGTGCCTATCATTTTGGGTAGACCATTCCTTGCAACTGAGAGAGTGATCATAGACATGGAGTTGAATGAGCTGAAGTTCAAGCTCAATGACAAAGAAGCAAGATTCAAAATACACTCATCCATGGCACCGGCAAAGGAGATGAGTGTTTTCTCAATTTTGGACGTATGCTATGAAGATGGTAAAGAGGTATCAATAGGTTGTCTTGATGAAGTTTGAGAATTCAAGATAACCAAGTCGTGCCGCGACATTAAATCAGGCGCTACTGGGAGGCAACCCAAAATTTTTATACTCCAGTAAATTATTCATTTTTGTAGTTAGGTTATAGTTCAAAGAAAGTGGAATCTATGTATTCAGCCAAGTGCCCCTTATGACATTTTTGATGGGGCTGTCACGATTGTGATAAGCTATCAGATTTATCGTCAGAGACCTCAGCTCTGAAGAAGGTTCTGTCAAGGTTGACGAAATTTGTGATAAGCTATCACAATTGTGATGGCTTATTAGAAATGTCATCACAAAAGGACCAACATTAGCTAATACTGTAGGCCAAATTAAAAAGACCCATCCTGGCTCACAGCTTGGCTTTTCCACTTTCCCATTTAGTTTTTAATTCCTTTAACCTATTTTTCTTCCATACTTAGAATATTTTCTTTCCTTCTTTAAACTTTTTCCAATTAAAACAATAAGAAAGATTACTTGTGTGTGTGGGGGCTTGTAATAAAAATCAAAAACCTCTCTTTACTTTTTCTTGAACGTGTAATCAAAGAGAAGGTCTCCATCAGGTATGCTCGAAACCTAACCTTTGTTTTCAATTATTAAGTGGTAAGCTGAGGTAAACTCAAGTTCCCAAGAATCTTGAACCAAGTTCAACTTGCAAAAAGGGCTAAAAATCAGAACTAGGGTTTGCTGTGCAAGCCTAAGGCTTAAAAGTTCAGCTCAAAAATGAAACTCGAGTGGATTTTAAGAAAAAATGGGACCCAAAATTGAGTTGAAGTTAAGTTGGGGTTCTGATAAGAGCTGACGACATTCATGATAAGCTGTCACAGCTATGACGGCTTATAAGAAATGTCGTCAAAGGTTGCTAAAAATGTTGTGGATTCTGTTTAGAGCTGACGACATTTATGATAGGCTATCATGTTTGTGACGGCTTAAAAAATTTCATCAGAAGTTGATAAAATCTTATGGGTTCTGTTTAAGGCTGAAAACATTCGTGATAAGCTATCACAACTGTGATGGCTTATCAAGAAATGTCGTCACACCTGGGACCTAAAGTATTACTAAACCCTTTCAAGGGGTGTGGAATTTCAATGATCGATGTGTTTGTGTTTGTACTCTTGAGGGTCAACTAACAGTTTTTCTCTTGCTACAGGTCTTGAAATGGCACCCAAAGGAAAGAACTCAAAATCCACAAAGAAAGTGACCAAGGAAAGTGTATCTCGGAGACTCTTCAATGAAGAGTCTAATTATGAAAAGGAAGAACCTCTGCTCAGGAAGAAAAGAAGAAGTAAGGATCTAAAAAAAACCCCACCACCCCCACCACCCCCACCAGGTGAGGTGAAGGAGAGTGAAGAAAGTGACACTAAGCCAACAATATTCTAGCATACAACTTTTGAGCAAAAAGAGTCTGAACATGCTGCATCTGTAGAGCATAATTCAGATCAACTTGATTCTGAGGACCATGAGTCTAGGAAACCTGACTCTGAGGGACCATCAACTGATTCCCCTTCTACTGAGACACAAAATGATGAAGACTCTCTGATTCGGGGAACTATGGTTAAATACGATAATCTTGAAGTACGAGATGGCACTAGATGGAAGATTCCTGAAGCTCAAAAAATCTTCTTTCATGGGCTTTGCAAAACCAACAGAATATCTGTCAAGAGGCCAATCTTTGAGGAGAAGAGAATCATCATCACTAAGGCATTAAGTAGGTACTCGAAGATGGAGTAGAAATTTCATGGCTATGATTTGGGATTTACTACATGAGGAGGAAATTCATTTTTCCCTACACTAGTTAGGGAGTTCTATGCAAACTACCAAGCTCTCTTGGAAAACATGTGTAGAGAAGGAGAGAAAGCAGCTGACCAACCTATGTTGGATAAAGTTGCAATGCGGGGCATAATGGTGGATGTTTCTGAAGCAGTTGGTTAGCCACACTCATAGCCGATAGAGAACTAAAATGGCTAACAAATTCGAGTGAAAGGATCTTCAAGGACTCCCAAACTTTAGAGGCAAGATTTTGGTGGGGTATTGTACGTACGCGGTTGATGCCTACAGATGGTGATAATATCCTCGGGGATGACAGAGTAATATTAATCGCAAGTTTTTTGGCTGACCTCAAATTAAATTTTGGAGAGATTATTGCCGAAAAGATAAAACTTCGTGTCTCAAGGTCTGATACAGCATATCCCTTCCCTTGTTTAATTACAAGGTTATGTAGGGCAACAAATATGCCAAAGATTGTGGGGCTATAAGAAGAACTCCTTGCCAAGAAGACCTATAATCCTATTAGAAATGAGGAAAATCAGCCGAGGCTAATGTTTGACAGGGGTACAGAGATTCCTACTGACCCACCGGTCACAGGTGCTAGTTCAGTGCCTAATGTAAAGATGCCTGATTCTAAAGATGTACCTCCAACATCTGAAATAATGGCAAAATCATCAGTTCCCAGAACTGAGACAATTTCTCCAGTTGCAGTGCCTACAACAGAATTTGCCTTCAACCTTATGAATTTTAGAAGAGTAGCAAAACAGTCAAAGTGGTGTGAGGCTTAGCTTAAACTCTTTGCCAAGCAATTTGTGGCTGTAGTGGATAAGAGGGTTAAGGCTATACTCGATCTTTACAAGGCTCTACCAGGCCGGATTGATGAATTGGAGAACCTCTTTAATTCACAATCGAGAGAGAGGTCTACTCCAGAGATGGAATTATTTAGAGCAGACCTAGATAAAGTAAAGGCGGAGGTTAGAAATCTACATCATCACCACTTTATGGAATCCATAGACCAGATAGGTGAGAAGTCTAAGAGAGAAATCCAAATGCTTGATCTCACAAAGGAGCCAGTAAAGAAGAAGAAAAAAAAAGGTGAGAAAAAAGGCAAAGGAAAAAGAGAGAAGCCCAATAGTAATGAAGAAAGAAACGAAGAGAAGAGGGCAAGAAAGAAGTCTGAAAAGGAGGAGATGAAGAAGGAAATGATTGAGTCCTTAGTGGATAATAAGAGATAGGAGAAAGCTATCTGAGCGAGAGCAGTAGGTGCCTCCACCAGTAGGCCTTCAGGGACTGATAGACCAGTTGTACCAGAACAATTTGAGGCTCCTGATGGAGATTTAGAAGCAAGATCAGGAACCCATGACCCCCGAGATTAATCCATTCTAGGTATACTCTAACCCTAAGTTTAGATTTTCTTTGATTTTAAGTTGAGGCTGTAGGGTAAATTTGTTGTTTTAAAATTTTGTAGTCAACTAGGAGAAATACTTGTACTTGAGGTAGTTGAATTGTTTTTATGATTTTTGTACACCTTTTCAAGTGGTCGACTACTTTAAACTTAGTGATTTGCATTTAAGTGTGACCACCATGCATCTTTGTATAGCATTAGTTCTAGTAACATAATAATCATTGCTAAACAGTTGCATGAACTGAATGAGTCATAGCTTGTGATATACTTGTGTGCCATGTGTGTATGAGCAACTACTTAGTTCCCTCGGTGTACTAAAACCAGAACTTGCCCGGTTAGTCTTACCTAGGTTGAAGGATAGGGGTTAGGAAAGGATTATAGGCCATTTTGATATTAGCTCACTTTAGCCTAAATGACCTTCCCTAAGCCTATAATATATCTTGAACCCTGTTTTGAGCCTAATTAGCCTATTTATTTTTATGACACCTATCATCTTCCCGTTTAGATCACAATGAACCTGTTTTGGCCCTGGTCTTCATTGGAAACTTTGGACCTTGACTTAGGCAAATGGCCTAAGTTGAGGGTGGCTATCATAGGGTTGCGTGATATAGAATAAGTATGAAGAAATGTAGCATAAAAGAAAAGAATAAAAAGCTAGGTGAAAAGAAAAAGAGCAAGAAAAGGAAAAATTGTGATAAAGATTAAGTAATTGAGAAAAGACTACACCCATCCTAAATAAGTGTGATCAAGAAAAGAGAAGAGTGGAATAGGTTAATGAGTGAAAGCTCAGAAAGCTAGTGTAGTGTCAAGGACGCTTAGTAACTTTAAATATCATCAAGTATCATACCATCCCTAGCCTACATTACAAGCCTAAGAGAAATCCTATAGTGATCCTAGCTGACCTATCTGAAGATTGGGGTAATGAAAATAAGGGCAAGCCTATGGTACTTGGCATACACTGATTGGAACTTCGTTCTGAGAGTGAGCGTTTTGATTGTCCCTATGGTTACATATATAAATACTGAGATAATGAGGGGGATTTCTTTACTGTGAGGGAACACCAGATATGTTGCTAATTACTAACTTGTTTACAGAGTGTAATACTGGTATATGCATGGTTAATGTAGCTGAATTAATGTCGTAGATTGATGTCTGTGTGTTGCATTGGTGTTCTTCATTGTACTTGAAATGACTGACCTTGGAGATGGTAAAAGTATTTTGAGATAATATAGATGATTGACTACCAAATGTGCCTTGTATTCTCTTAGTTGTGTTGAGTTGCTTGAGGACAAGCAATTAGTTTAAGTTGAAGGTGTTGATGTGTGAGCTAATGCTAATATATTTGAGGCTTTTAACTAAGAATAATTGTGAAGTCTTAAGCAAATTTTGTTGTTTTTGATTGGTTTATGTTTGATTTTATAGTAGAAGCTAATATGATAGAGAACCAATAAGAATGGAAGCAAAGGAGTTAAAATTAGAAGTAGATAGAGGTAAAAGTGTGGCTGATGATATTTCTAATAAGTCGTCAACCTTATGATAAGCTATCAGATTCATCGTCAGCCATAGATAGAAATTGGCCTAAGATTGAAAGCTGTGAAGACATTTTGTGATAATTTGTCAAGGATCTAATAAACCATCAAGAATGCCATCAACCTAAGGCAGCACATGAGAACTGAAGAAGAGACTTGATGGCATTTTGTGATAGGTCATCAAGGAGCTGATAGGGTGTCAATTTTTGTCATCCGCGGTAGGCAGCAAGTACAAAAATCATAAAGAAAGCTGACGACATTTGTGATAAGTCGTTAGCCTCCTGATAGGCTATCACAAATGGCATCACCTAATCGAAAGAATTTCTGAATTTTATTATTTTGTTTCCATAATTAGGGTGAACTATTTAAAGCCTTGTTTAGGGTTTTCTTAGGAGTTCCAGACCTTGAGTTTTGAGCAATATACTTTGATTTTTTTTCTCTCTAACGTCTTGGCTTGAGAGAGAAATTACTTTGAAGAGATTATATTCATTATTTTGGGATTTCTTTTGTGATTTAATCTGAGAATCTCTAGTTTCTATTCATCTTATGGTAAGTTTATCTTCCAAAGCATGAATTCATCTAGGTGTTTTGATTGTTACGTCATGAGCAGCTAAATTCCTTTGACCTGAATTATGGGATCTAGGGTTAGGTCTTGATAAGGTGTTGAGTGTTAAAGATTCGAAAGGTGGTAGGACTCTTTGATGATTCTGATGTTTTAATTATTGTCTGTTGGTTCCAAATGATAGGTACCAATTTATTTGATTTTCTTGAGAAAGAAATCAAATATAGTAGGAAGTGAATTATCAACAGGGACTTAGAAATACTTCGTTTAATAATAAGCGCTGTAATAAGGTTGGTTAACCTGAGGTAAAATATGGGCAGTGAATATCAATTCCCAAACTCTGAGAGGATTAGGTAATTAAATGCTTAGGTAGGTCGAGAGACATTTAAGCATAACTTTGATAAAGATAACTTGTTGTCCTACCTACTGTGAGAATCTTGAACCACTAGTAGCATCTGTCAAGTACCAAAGGCCCTAGTGAACATAATTCTAGTTTTTCATAAACTCTTGATTACGAACACTGAATGTAAAGTAACCTACACTTACTTGTTAAACTAAAAACCCCTTTTTCTGGAAATATCCAACTATCAGTTGATTTAATCGTAAGCGACTTACGTTCACACCATATTCCCTGTGGGATTCGACCCTAACCTAGTTGGATTTTATATTGACAACGATCGTTTATATTCTCATTAGAGAGGTGTAGTTTGAGCTTTATCATAAAGTATGCACTAAAATAATCTATAATACTGATTAACTAAATAACTGGTAAATTGAACTGCTAGTCCTACAAACCTGAGCTGATGTGCTTTGAATACTGAATTGAGGCTACGGGAGCTAACATTTAATGGACATGCCCCAATCTGAGCTAATTGGGGTCCAAACTATAACCCCAGTTAGGAGGGTGTCAATACCTTGCCATGTGTACTGACACTATCTATGTGGATCCACTAAAATGGTGTCCCGAAGGACTTGTTATCACCCTCGACTGGCAGGTGCACCTAAGTATAATACCCCGGGTATCTCAACTGATAGTAGAACCATGCTTCAAGCTGATTAGAAATAAAAATTAGTGATTTGGTAGTATTATGATCAAGTTTGATGTAAATTAAGTCCTTAAGTATGTCCTAGCTATTAGACGAATCAAAACATCCCTTACCGATTAAATTCTTGAGAAGGACATAGCCATAGTTAACTTTAAATGATCAAATTGCACATTATATAAAGAATTTTTTAAATCATGACCCATCAATAGATATATAATTGAATTAGCTTTCCAATGATACTAATTTTGCCAAAATCTAATTTTAGAGTAAAATGTTATGGCCGTTTTACAGCAAGCTATCTGAACTGCCAAAGTACGATGGGAAGGCCAATGGACCATCGCGCCTGTGATGGACCATCTCCCAAACCGCCACAACTAAGGCAGTAAGACTATTTTCTTTCCAAAAAGTGATAGGTTGAAGGGACGGTCCATCCCCAGTGCGACGGTTCGTTTCCCAAACCATTGTAGACCTCCGTTTAGCGATTTTAAGACATTTTAAAAGGATTTTTAGGTCTTTTCCACCCTATTTAACACCTAATCATGTCAAATCAAAGAACATAACTCCTCATTCATCCATAAAATCAAAATTAGGGTTTATCTTAAGATCATTCCCCAAGAATAAGATCCAAACCCTTCTTCAAGAAACTAAAAAATTTAAACTCTTCAAGTTCAAGAACCATCAATAAAATATCAAGATTTTTATTTCCCAATCCAAGAATGTTCAAGAAACGTTAGTTATCTTTCAAGATTCAAGCTTTTGAGGTATGTTAGATATTGATTTTTGGGTCCCTTTCACCCAAGAAGTTCAAGAACCCTTTTTTAAATTACAAAGATTGTTGTTTATGAGTTTTCATGATTTGTTTGGATTGAAGTTCATGTATGATGTTGTTGAGTCTTAATTCATGTTTTGATTATAAAGTTCCAAGCTTTGGTTCTAGTATGTGGTGAATTTCATGATATTCATAATGAACCCTACAAGAAGCATGTTGATTGATGTAACCATGTTAATTAGGTGTATTGAATGTTGTATGACAAAAGTAGGCTCCCCATATGTTTGATAAAATGCTTGTGTGAAGGAAATAGGGTCAATATAGCATGTTGACAAGAAATCCCCAATTATGTATAAGTTCATGCATGTCAAGTGTTTATTGAAAGGCCTTAGTGAATGAATTATGATATGTTGCAAGCATTCCTATTCATGTGCATTCCCTATTGAATGAGTTACAAGACAACAACATGCCTCCTTGTACAATTACATGTTTAAGACTTCCAAGTGCTTGAAGAGATGCCTCATTGATTGTGTTGTGAATGATAGCCTATAGTCATGTTGTTATGAAAGAATTGTCATATCTTATTTATTTATGTTGTCGAGTCCTGGGGTATTTAATACCTAACAATTTAGCTGATTTTCTAGAGCCCATGCTAGTTTTAAAGATATCTCAGTCGTTCCATGATTAGTAGAATTCAATCAGTTACAGAACTTAGAGAGACTCAATAATCATAATATCAGTCTATATCAGTTCAGTATGTGGTTCAAACCTCAATAGCATTCAAGTAATCAATTGGGAATTCAGTAGTATTTCATCAGTCAATAAAACTCAGTAAGCTTAGTTCAGTTCAATTAAAATAGTACATTCAGTAACAGTTCATTCAAGCCTAGTATAGACTAGAAAATCAGTTCAGTGTCGTTCAATTAGGAGTAGGATTCAGCACCGAGAGAGCTCAAAGATGAGAACTCAGCTACTAGGAGAGGGTGTGATTCTTAGAAGCAATCTTACGCTCCAAAACTACGTAGCTAGCGTAGGTTGAGACATCAAACCTGCTAGATAAGGGTTGATAAGGTGGCTAAACCTGTTAGATGAGGGCTCCACCATTATCGTTAGAGTACCTGATAGATGAGGATTACAAAAAGTTGTCTTTACCCGTGGTACAGTACTGACACCCTTCAAATGAGGTTACAGGTTGGATCCCAAATTAGCTAGAAGGGGCATGTCGGTTAGATGACTACCTCCCAATGTTTCAGTTTTAGTCTTAGTCTTCAAGATAGAACTCGATCAGTTTTATATAAGTCAAGGTTGTTAGATATAGGACATCAAGTATTAATACCTATTATAGAAGTGAAGGTTGTTTGATACAGTCCATCAAGTATTATTACTAATAGATTCAGAGACCACCTACTAGATAGGGTTGATCTTAGATTTAGTCAATCTTTCTTATTATTAGCAGATCCAGAGATCACCTGCTAGATAGGGTCTGATCTCATCTTTAGTCAATCAGTATTAGTATCAATAGACTTAATTATTAGAAATTCAGCTATTAGAATTTAGCATTCAGTGTTATTATAATTTCAGTTATAGTTTATGCACTCATGTATGTATCCTAATTCAGTACTCTCATGATATTTAGTCAGTATTGTTCATGCATATGTGTCCTTGCATTTAGCCTTACCTCATCTAGCGTACCAGTACATTCTCACATATTGACACATACTTTTCTCTTGCACTATGGTGTCCTATACCATAGGTTAATAAGCATAGGATATTGAGCACCTATAGCAATTCAGATTTATCCAGCAGTAGTAGACTTAGCAGTGAGTCCTCATCCTTCGAAGATGGTTCCATTATTTTATTATATTGCATTAGATTCAGTATTTTTTAGAAAACAGAGTTAGTTAGGGGATTATCCCATCAACTCCCTATTCAGACGATTTAGAGGCTTTTAGACTAGATGTTCAGACAGTTGTATTAGTATTCAGTTTCAGTTGTATTTTTGTTTTAGTTCAGAATTTTGAACCTTATGGCAAGTTTCCGCTAGTTTTTTGCATTTATTACAGTATATTATGTAGTGCTCAGTTACAAATATCATTCAAGGGTTAGTTTGTGGTCCTTTGTGGTCATGAACACTATGTAACATTTGGGGTACCAGACTCGGGGTGTTACAAACTTGGTATCTGAGCCTAAGGTTCAATAATGTCCTAGGAAGTCTGAAAGCCGCATCTAGTAGAGTTTTGTACATGAGTGTGTTGCGCGCAACATTTATGTACAAGAGACTATAAGATGTTTTAAGAATAGTTTTCCTTCTTTCAGTATTCATGGCGTGCGAGTGACCATGAGCTCCAGTAGAACCCTCAGTCTAATCTGCTTCATGCTTTTATTTGCAGAACATGTCTTCCAAAGAAGCTAGCGAAAGAAGTAATGAAAATCAGCCAGTTCCTTAGCCTATTCAGGAAGATCCCCTGGACGAGAATGTCTCTCATGAAAAATTTATAGCTGCTTTCACTACCTTAGCTTATTCAATAGTTTCTCAGAATAATTTGCAGAATGTTGTCCTATCTAGGCTTTTGACTTGCCCTCAATAAGAGGAGGGAGGGAAGCATAGGAAGAATAAAAGTTCTAGAGCAAATAACTCTACACTAAGATCAAGGGGAAGTAACCGCTCTTAGTTCCATCGGAGATTCCCAGCACCGGTTTCGCTTTCAGTCCAGGCACCAGTATCTAAGTCTAAGAATGTCAATCGAGATGGATTATCAGGCTTTAAGTCACAAGGTCATGGGAAGGGAGTTCGTACCTATCCGCATTGCAGAGAATGTGGAAAGAACCATAAGGGAGTGTGTAAAGCAGGCAGTGATATATGTTTTAGGTATGGTAAGCCAGGCCATAGACTGCAAGAGTGTAGGGTTATGGCTCAGAGGGGCAGAGATCTGCATCAATAGGGCACCACTTGCAATACCACTAGTGGTCAGTGTCAGGATAGATTTTATACACTTTGGACTCACCATGATCAGGAAAGTTTCCCTAATATAGATTGGGGTACGTATGAGTCTTTCATTTTCATGATATGTTTTTTTGGATCTCTTGTTCTGAATGAGCTTAAGTTTTAGCATGAGTTAGTCAGTAAGGCCAGCAAATTAGTTTAGCAATAGTAAAGTAGGGATAATGTTACCTGAATTTAGTAGATGTTGCATTCATGAGGCTAGTTGTATGGAAGGTGGACCAGTAGGCTTGAAACGGTGTGTGTAAGAAAATAATTTAAGTTAGTTGACTAGAAGGTGGTATGTTTCATTGAAGGTTTGGGGATATCCATGTTATGTGTTATAATCTAAGTTTGAATCTTTGAATGTTGAGATAATAGAAGGAGGATTTGAAAATTCTTAGTTAGATAGTTCTTAAGTTGTTACATGATGAATTTGGGGCTATAGAAAGTTAAGAGTTCTATCTCAGAAGAAGGTATCAGCTGTAGTGCTTTACACTTTCAGATGCAGTCTTTCGAGGTTAGTTTAGTTTTGGTGAGTATTATTATATCTAAGACTCTAGAGTAAAGTGGTTTCAGTTCATTTTAAAGATATTATTAAGTGGTTCAAGAATTTAGAAATAACATATATAAGCTAAGGGGGAGATGGTAGAACCCAGTATTCAGTTCTAGTATAAGTTATAGTAACACTAAGTCACAGTCTTAGCTAGTGACTAGATCAGTACCTCAATCCAATTTCAGGTAGTGCAGTTTTCCAAACTCATGCTCAGCTATCTCATGTTACTTAGTCAGTCTCTTCCCCATATTTCCACCTAGTCGTTCTATATGAAGTCACATGAATATGACCATTCCAAGATAGAACACCCTAGTAGTTGCGAGTTCAGCTCAGTCCTTGGATCATGCATTAGTTTTAGATCCCAGATATTCAAAGATGATTTAGTTCGTAGGTGCCCTGTGCATCACCCCAGTATATCAGTGAAGTAAGAATTCTTAAAGGGACATAGTTTCCCAAGGGAGAGATATCCTATGATTCCCCAATGCTTTCATTTCCTTAAATCCATTCAGTTTCATGCTCGGACTTTCCTTACAAACTTAGTATTAGTTATAAATGAATAATTCAGTCATGCATTCACGTGTCAATTATTCATGCATCAAATATGCATGCCCAGTATAAGAAATCAATCATGTATCCCATGCATCATATATGCATATCAAGCTTATAAACTCATTTTATCAACAGTCTTAACCAACCTTATTCGAGGACGAATATTCTCAAGGGGGAGATATTGTAATACCCCGAGAATCCCAACCGATAGTAGAACCATGGTTCAATCTCATGAGAAATAAATCATAGTGATTTGTTAGTTTTATGATCAATTTTGATGTATATTAAGGCCTTAAATACGTCCTAGCTATTAGACGAATCAAAACATCCCTTACCGATTGAATTCTTGAGAAGGACATTGCCATAGTCAACTTCAAATGATCAAATCGCACATTATATATAGAATTTTTTAGCTCAAGGCCCACCAAAAGATACATAATTGAATTATATTTCCAAGAATACCAATTTCGCCAAAATCCGATATCAGAGTAAAAAGTTATGGCCATTTTACGGCAAGCTATCCAAAATGCCAAAGTGTGACAGGAAGGCGGATGGACCGTCGCGCCTGCGATGGACCGTCGCCAAAACCATTGCACCTGAGGCAGTAAGCCTATTTTCTGGCCAAAAAGAAATGGGTTGAAGGGAAGGTCTGTCCCCATTGCAATGATTCGTCGCCCAAACCGTCGCGAACCTCCATTTAGCGATTTTCAGCCATTTTGAAAGGATTTGTGGGCCTTTTCCACCCTATTTAACACCTAATCATGTAAAATCAAAACACATAACTCCTCATTCACCCATAAAATCAAAATTAGGGTTTCTTTCAAGATCATTTCCCAAGAACAAGATCCAAACCCTTCTTAAAAAAACTAAGAAATTCAAGTTCTTCAACTTCAAGAACCATCAAGAAAACATCAAGATTTGTGTTTCCTAATCTAAGAATATTCAAGAAACGTTAGTTATCTTTCACGATTCAAGATTTTAAGCTATGTTAGATGTTGCTTCTTGGTTTCCTTCGACCCAAGAAGTTCAAAAATCCCTATTTAAATTACAAAGATTGTTATTTATGAGTTTTCATGATTTGTTTGGATTGAAGTTCATGCTACGGATGTTGTTAAGTCTTAATTTATGTTTTGATTACAAAGTTCAAAGATTTGGTTCTAGTTTGTGGTGAATTTCATGATATTCATAATAAACCCTACAAGAACCATGTTGATTGATGTAACCATGTTAATTAGGTGTATTGAATGTTGTATGACAAAAGTATGCTCCCCATATGTTTGATAAAATTCTTGTGTGAAGGAAATAGGTTCATTATAGAATGTTGACAAGAAATCCGCAATTTATGTATAAGTTCATGCATGCCATGTGTTTGTTGAAAGGCCTTATTAAATGAATTATGATATGTTGCATGCATTTCTATTCATGTGCATTCCCTATTGAATGAGTTATGAGACAACAACATGCCTCCTTATACAATTACATGTTTAAGACTTCCAAGTGCTTGAAGAGATGCCTCATTGATTATATTGTGAATGATAGTCTATTGTCATGTTGTTATGCAAGAATCGTCATATCTTATTTATTTATTTTGTCAAGTCCTGGGGGTATTGAATACCCAACAGTTTAGATGGTTCTAAAGCCCGAATCATTTTTAAAGATAATCTCAGTCGTGCCATGATCAGTAGAACTCAGTCAGTTACAGAACTTAGAAAGACTCAATAATATCAATATCAGTCTATACCAGTTTAGTATGCGGTTCTGACCTCAATAGTATTCAAGTAATCAATTTAGAATTCAGTAGTATTTCCTCAGTCAACGGAACTTAGTAAGCTTAGTTCAGTTCAGTTAAAATAGTACGTTCAGTAATAGTTCAATCAAGCCTAGTATGGACTAGGTAATCAGTTCAGTGTCTTTCAGTTGGGAGTAGGATTCAGCACCGAGTGAGCTCAAGGAGGGGAACTCATCTACTAGTAGAGGGTGTGATTATTAAAAGCAATCCTTTCACTCTAAAACTATGTAGCCAACATAGGTTGAGACATCAAACCTGCTAGATGAGGGTTAATGAGGTGGCTAAACCTATTAGATGAGGGCTCCACCATTCTCTTTAGAGTACCTGATTGATGAGGGTTATGGAAAGTTATCTTTATCCGTGGCATGGTACTAACACACTTCCAACTTGGGTTACAGATTGGACCCTAAATTAGCTAGAAGGGGCATGTCAGTTAGATGACTATCTCCCACAGTTTTGGTTTTAGTCTCAGTCTTCAAGATAGAACTCAGTTCAGTTTTATAGAAGTCAAGGTTGTTATATATATAGGACATCAAGTATTAATACCTATTATAGAAGTCAAGGTTGTTAGATACAGGACATTAAGTATTATTACTAATAGTTTCAGAGACCACCTGCAAGATAGGGTTGATCTCAGATTTAGTCAATCCTTCTCATTATTAGCAGATCCAGAGATCTCCTGCTACATAGGGCCTGATCTCATCTTTTGTCAATCAGTATTAGTATCAATAGACTCAGTTATCAGAAATCCATTTATTAGAATTCAGCATCCAGTGTTATTACAATTTTAGTTATAGTTTATGCACTCTTGTATGTATCCTCATTAGGTAGTCTCGTGATATTTAGTTAGTATTGTTGCATATGAGCCCTTGCATTTAGCCTTAGCTCATCTAGCGTACCAGTACATTCTCACATACTGACGCGTACTTTTCTCTTGAGCTATAGTGTCTTATACCATAGGTTCAGAAGCACGGGATATCGAGCACCCATAGCAGTTTAGATTTATCTAGCAGTAGTAGACTTAGCAATGAGTCCTCATAATTCGAGGATGGTTCCATTGTTTCATTATATTGCATTAGATTCAGTATTTTTTAGTAGATGGAGTTAGTTGGGGGATTGTCCCATCAACTCCCTATTCCGATAGTTTAGAGGCTTTCAGACTAGATGTTCAAACAGTTGTATTTGTATTCAGTTTTAGTTGTATTTTAGTTTTAGTTCAGAATTTTGAACCTTATGGTAAGTTTCCGCCATTTTTTCGTATTTATTTCAGTATATTATGCAGTGCTCAGTTACAGATATCATTCAAGGGTTAGCTTATTGTCCTTTGGGATCATGAGCACCATGTAGCATCTGGGGTACCAGACTTAGGGAATTATACTAAGAGAGTGTCAACCCTTTAAGGCAGGAAGACCTCTCATACCTACGTTGGCTACGTAGCTCTGGAACTCAGGGACTAATTGTAACTGTCTCACCCTTGACAAGTAGTAAAACTTTCATCCCCAAATTCACTCGGTGCTAAGTTCTCTTCCTAACTAATCTACAAGTAATGTATAGTCGAATACAATCTTTCTTGAAACGGGAAGACTAGACATAGATAAATTCAAGAAAAAAGTAACTCCGACTCCAAGGGCTCACCTATTCTTGGAAATCAATCTTGCGCAAGCATCAAATCAGTAACGACAACTAGTATTCAGATATGCACCAAAAAGGTATAGAAGTGTAGTATGAGTACCAATACCATGGGTACTCAACAGGCATCATCAGCCAACTGAGCTAAGTCATAATATAAATATGAAAAAATTCAAGATAAACTAAACTAAGTCAAGTTAAAATGACAAACCTAGAAATAAGCTCCAACACTACTGTAAATGGATAAGTAAATACAGAAAGTAATATAAGGATCACATCATTATAACTAGAAAATTAGACCCCATAAGCCAATAAGTGAGGAAAAGTAATAACCCAACGCATGCCTCCATGATCCTGAAGGGTACAATCAATGAAAGTAAATAACCTAATGACAATAAATTACCAATTACCATGCCATAATTAATAATTCATCAGTACCATATCATATTATAAATAAATCCCTAAATATCGAACTTGAATCGGAACTTAATAGTGTCATAATCATTACCATCATTTGTTGTACTCAAATCTAGACTCATATTATTAACATCATCAACAAATTAAAGACTTGAACTAGAACTCAATATATATCATCATCATTAGTTGCCAAACTCAAACCCGAACTCTTATACAACATTATTATCATTAATTGTCAGACTTGGACCGAAACTCAGTATTATTAGACCATATCAGTGCGCCATGTAAATAAACCACAATTATAATCTATATCACTAAATCATAATAATTATCCACCATAACTTATCTAGAATTAGCAACAACTCTCAACTACTGAGCTAGTGTAAACAATAAGCATCTAATCTCTTTAAAGTCCCAAAATAGCATCAATAAGAGTAAATCATACATAATTAAGTCAACAAAAGCTAACACAAATCTTGGACTGAAGTGGGCCATAGGGGCCTACTTCTAATCCCCAAAATCCATTTTAGCCAAATTCTACCCCATACTAGGATAAGGTATCTAAAATCATTTAAAGATGTCAATTAAGACATAAAAAGATAAAAGTTTATACTAAAACATGAGTAGGTAATTACGTTGAAATTATGATTTTAAGATAGCCTAAATGGTTCAACTAACCCAAATATTTTCAATCATACCTCCAACACCTAAATCCCACCCTATATCTAGCATAATATCATAGGCATATTAAGAAATAGCTTAACGTATGAAGAAGGTAAACCTAGCCTACCTGTACGCTGAAGAAAAGCCCAAAGAATTTGCTAAACCACCAATTTTCCCTTTCGAGAAGCTTTCGTAGGATGCCAAGCTATCAAAATCGCAATCTATTCATCAAAATGAGAACAATTATACCCATATTACACTATTGTGCTTTGGGTCCATAATTACATAATAATCCCGTATGGAACCCATTTGCGGAATCACACTTTAAAAACAACATAACATCACTCTATGCTCAAGGAGCATTTATCCTCAAAAATGGGTGAATTTCGAGCTCTAATGATGCTACAATCAAGCCACTGAGTTTCTAGAAATTTTAGAAAAATGAAGGAATTAAGCATGAAATTAATGGAATGTTCCCATAAATTCGATAAAGAATTGCATAAATTAATGATACCAAAGCTCCACAATCATCCATAATTGACTCTCACAAATTTATTCACCTTTTAATGTTCATAATTCTAAACAATGGATGCAAAGTAGTGAAAATAAGGCGAAGTGGGATATTTATAGCCTTCCTAGGCCCACAGATGTCGCTTGAGCAAACATCTCCTAAGCTACTAGATATTGCATTTCTGACACTAACAGCCACAAAATATGTCACATATGCAACACTAGTGTTGCTTATGTGACACGTGTTTTGCTTATGCAATACTAATGGTCCAAGTTAGGTCGCTTAAGTGACCTACTGGTTGCTTTCTTCCATATCTCTGCCAAACCCTTAGGTTTCATTTGGAATCTCGATATGCAAATGAACTATGCTACCTTGTCAAATTTGATGTTCTGAATTTATTATTTAGTCGAAATTTCCATTCAAGGTCATTTTGATGAAAAGTAGGTCCCACACCCACTTACCATTTCTCTTAACTTTCCACCAATAGCCCAAAATAAGTCTTGGAGCCTCGGGACCCAAACAAAGGGTCCTCTTAACCTAAAATTGATGCTTCATAGTTATTGAAAAAAATTAGAATTAATATATGAGGTTGTTTGAATGAAGTTTTGACCTGAATGGACCCCGGGCCATGTCATAATGGGCGTCCCAAGTTCGACCAGGACCGGAGACAACCCCCATTACCCAACCCAACCTTCATCCGCCTACCCTGAGTTGGATGAATTATTAACATATAACAAGATAGCATTATTATTCATATCAGGACTCCTAGATAGGATCACGACCATGACCAACCCAAAAGAGTCCAACCAACCCATACCAACCATACCAAACCAAACCAATACCGAAATAAACTCCATAAACCAGGCCATAACCAAATAAGATCCAAAACATAATATGATTTAATCCCAAAATAAAATATGATGGAACTATGAGAAATTATGTTCGATAATGCCAGTCTCAATAGCAATACCAATGCTAAGGCTGACACCTATACCGATCCCGCCCATTCCAACCTAATGCAATACCATAAATGCTCTAACTAAAAGAGTAATAAAATGCAGTTGGGACATGCCTCCAACCATAGCTAAAACCAATATTCAGAAATAAATCAAAATGTCTAAAAGTGTCCATAACATGAAATCGAACCTACTGGAAAGATGGAAGCTCCCCACTTCAATCCAAATGTTGTCCTCAAGTAAATCACTACGTAGGAGGAGTAGAACAGAGAGTTCCTATATTGCATAGGTATATAGCCACAAGTAAATGATTCAGCAGATGAACGCTTACTTGATCTTAGGGTAAGGATAAAATAATGCTATTTATAAATCCAAGTGAAAGCATCTATATACACATAACCATACATATATATAACCATGCCGGGAAAGCGGATCGGGTTTAGCATGCATTTAAAACCTTTACCTGGCTTGTGTATATTTTCCGTCCTAAACCACCCATAGGCTATATGGGTTTAGCTCCCCATTCTGAAAGTGCCCCCAATGCGTATGGTCGTACGACTAGAGAAGATACCCTAGGATGACTAGTACATCCCCCAAAATAATGTGTGACATCATGCACACGGTCACCAATACAAAACCTCATATCAGCAAATATGAGTTTCCAATTTTGGTCCACTCGGGACCTCCACCTTCCACGGATTTGCTATACATCCCGTGATTAATGCCAATTATAACCATTTTCCAATTAACCAAACCAATAACCATTTATTTACCAAGATAATTTATTGGTGCTATTGTCACACCGGCCGTACTTGCAAGTAGTATCCACACCCAACCATATATAGGTTTAAGAGGACTTTCAAGTACCTTTCCATTTACCATATTAAACCACTTGGGAGATTTCTATGTATCCCGCAAGCATAGCTAATTAACCAAAAACGTGGCTACCATGGCCTTTCCAATGCATTTAAACTCTCCCAAAACCATTTAACCATTTAACCATTTAGAGTTCCATTACCAAGTTTAAAACAAGCAAGAGTTCCTTTAAAACACATTAATGCAATGAAAACATTCTTATAAGCAATTTGTCAAACACCTTGGGGGCATAATATAACCAAACCAATTCCAATTACCATTTAAATCATTCCCATAAAATCCAATTATCCTAAACCACCATTAATGCACATAAACCATAATTAAAACCATGGAAAACCATAACCAATCATTTATAACCAAAAACCCCAAGTCATATTTGGAAACAAAATCATACAATAATGTAACCATGAAAACATTATGTAAAACTATTCCTTTAGTTGGAACTAACAAGGAGGGAAGATAACAGGCCTTAATTGACAAAGTAGATAGAGAGAAATCGCCAGAAACATCTCCAAATTCCCTCTAGTTGAAACCCTATTTTTCTTGCCCCAAAAGCTTTTAAGAGAATTATAGAGTGTTTAGGAAGAATTTCTAAGTGTAAATGAATAGGATATTAGGGTAAATATCCTTCCTAGTTCCATATAAGACGTGGGACATTATTAGAGTAAGTGGGAAAATATCCAGATTGCCATCACTTAAATTGCTCAAAATCCCATCATAGGGATATGACTGGCCCTGACGACTCATATCCTTCCTATACGAATGGTACCCACCACTCCTACCCTAAGAATTTACCTTTGGACCCAACATTATCCAGTATATGACTCATCCAAACCAAGTCGTATCCAAATATACGTTCTATAACCTTCATCCATACCTCTGGCAGAATCGAATCATCAGAGGATTGAACACTGACCACCATACGAGTCTCGGGTATGTTTCATACCCTAAATTACGGCTCCAAGTGAGCCACTCATACTCAGATCCAACCCAAGTTACAATATCTAAGATTATGTGAAGAAACCAAATGATTCATATCCAACCATACAACTCATACCACCAAGTCGTACCCATTCAAGTGACCAAAATGCATCCTACCAACCAACACTGGTTAGCATACGACTAACCCATTTGAATCGTACCCTAGTATACAAATCATTTCCTTAGTTGTATTTTGTCCAGAGACTATAAATCAAGGATATTTTCTATGATCCAAAAAACAGGGTGTTTTAGTCTCCCTATCTAGGAATATTCGTCCTCGAATGACGGAGTAGGTAGAGCTAACTCAACTTACACCCCTTAGATGTCTCTACTCTTTCCTATAACAAAGATGTAAAGAAATCAAGTAGATTCAGTTGCATTATCAAATTATACATCAAGAAAATATACCTTCCGCATGAATATCCAAAATCGAGAACAAATATGGATATTTGTACTTTATGTCCGCTTCCGCCTACCATGTAGCTTCATAATCTCCTCAAGATGCAACGTTGCATAATCCTCCAGCGAAAATTTAGTCTGTACTGGCAAGAAATGATCGGATTTTTTCATCCTATCCATGATGACCTAAACTAATCATATTAATTTCGAGACCGAGGAAGATCGGAAACAAAATCCATATTAATCTCCTTCTATTTCCATTTCGGCAACTCTATCTCTTGATACAACCCACTAAGCCTCATATGCTCAACCTTAAGCTATTGGCACACCAAGCACTTAGCTACAAAATTAGCTACATCTTTTTTCAAACCATTCCACCGATAAATCTCCTTGAGATCATGATACATCATTTTTGAGCCGAGTTGTACAACATGGCACGACTCATATGCCTCAGCCAAAATCCTTTGCCACAACCCATCGACGTTGGGAACACACAACCTCCCTTGGTATTGTAAAGTACCATCACTACTAATCTCAAATTCTACTACCTTTTGTATTCCAACTGCACTCTTGATTTTCATCAAGATAGGATCTAGCACTTGTTTCTCTTTAACCTTTGAACCAAGAGACGTCCGAATCACTTCCTAAGCTATCACACCATCATTGTTAGATTCCAAGAGACAAACTCCAAGATTAGCCAAGAAATGAATATCCTTCACCAATTCCCTCTTTTCCTTTTCCATATGAGCTAAACTCCCCATGGACAACCCACTAAGAGCATCAACAACCATATTAGCCTTACCTGGGTGATAGTAAAGACTCATATCATAGTCCTTGAGAAGCTCCAACCATCTCTTCTGTCTGAGATTTAGCACTTTCTGAGTGAACACGTATTGTAGACTCTTATGATCAGAAAATATATCCACGTGTACGACATATAAATAATGCCATCATATTTTCAAGGCAAACACAACCGCCAACAACTCCAAATCATGAGTAGAATAATTCCTCTCATGCACTTTCAACTACCTGAAAGCATAGAAAATCACCTTCCCATGCTGCATCAACACACAACTAAGACCTACCCGAGATACATCATAATAAACCATGAACACATAATTGCCTTTCGGCAAAGTTAGAATTAGAGCCGAAGTTAACTTATCCTTCAAATTCTTAAAAATCCCTTCACAAGCATCCGACCAAGAAAACTTTACCTTCTTCTAAGTCAACTTAGTCAACGAAGTAGCTATAGAAGAAAATCCCTCCACAAACTGCCTATAATAACCATCCAAACCAAAAAAGCTTCGACTGTCAGATGGAGTAATGGGTCTAGGCCACCTTTTCACCACCGCTACCTTCTAAGAATCCAGCATAATCCCCTCACTAGAAATAATATAACTGAGATAAGTCATAACATTCATCCAAAACTCATACTTAGAGAGCTTGGCATATAATTATTGTTCCTTCAAGGTCTATAACACCACACAAAGTTATTAGCATGATCCACCTCACTCTTCGAATAAACCAAAATTTCATCAATAAATACAATAACAAAATGATTGAAATACTGATGAAAAACCATGTTCATCAGAACCATAAACGTCGTCAGAGCATTAGTAAAACAAAATGACATTACCGAAAATTCAAAGTACCTATACTGAGTACAAAAAGCCATCTTAGGGATATCCTCCTCCCTAATCTTAAGCTGATGATTCTCATATCGAAGATCTATCTTAGAAAAGAACTTGGCGCCTTGCAACTGATCAAACAAATCATCAATCCTTGGAAGAGGGTACTTGTTCATAATCACCACCTAATTCAACTACCAATAGTCAATGCAGATCCGAAGGGAACCATCCTTCTTGTGCACAAACAACACAATGCACCCCACAGAGATACACTAGGATGAATAAACCCCTTATCTAGTACATTCTTAATTTTCTCCTTGAGTTCAATCAACTCAGACGGAGCCATTCTATATGGAGGAATAGATATTGGACGAGTGTTCGAAATCAAATTAATACAAAACTCTATTTCCCTATCTGGAGGAACACAAGGAAGATTATCCAGAAAGACTTTAGGAAACTCACTAACCACCAAAACTAACTAAAAAGAGGGACCCTTTAGTTAGAATCTTTAACTCAGACCAAATGATAGAGACAACCTTTGGAGATCAATCTCTGAGCTCTAAGATAAGAAATAAACCTCCCCCTAGGAGAAAGAGAAGCACCCACCCATTCTATAACCGGCTCATTAGGAAACCTATAGTCAACCTTATGGGTTCGACAATCAAAGTTCTCATAAAAAGAATGTAGGAAATCCATCCCTAGAATAACATCAAAATCCACTATATCAATTTAAAAAAATCTATTAAAGTCCGCTTGCTACCAATAGCTACCACACAACCCTTATAGACTCTCTTAGTAATAACTGAGTCACCTACCAGGGCAGAAATAGAAAAAAAATTCAAAACAACCTCGCGATCAAAATCAATACAATTAGCCACATATGGGGTCACATAGGATAGAGTATACCCTAGATCAAACAAACACTACACGTCACTAAAAAAGAGATCTAACATACTAGTAGTGATATCAAGCAATGTCTCAGATTCTTGTCGGTACACCAAAGCATACAACCTATTCTAAACAACACTAGAACTAGGAGCAGTAACAGAAGCAGAAGCGGCACCACCGAGTGTAGGAGTAGAAGATAAAGCCACCAAAATCTTAATCGTCCCCGTAGCAACCTTACTAATCAGAAAATCCCTAAGTCGATGTCCTGGATGGCCACACTTAAAGCATTTATTCCTTTCTTCATTGAAATACCCCAATGAGGATGACCACAAAAACAACAAGTAGGGCATGAAGATACTAACATACCTCCACTTTACTAAGATTGGGCACCCTGTGCCCGAAGATTTTCACCTCCCTGACGCCTATCACCTGACTACTTTAGGTAAGAAACGCTAGTAGTAGAGAAGGAACCAAAACTACCCCACTTCTTTTTGAGGTATTTACCTTAATCCTCACCACCTTGTGATTGAGAACCTCCCTGATCAGAAAACCTGCTCCTCTTACCCTACCATTTTTTGAACTTTGATTGCCTCCTCTTCTTATCCCCTACTTGTTGCATATGAATAGTCAACCTAGTGATGTCCATATCTTTAATCAACAAAGTAGTCTTACTTTCTAAGACCAAATCCAAATACAATCTAGAAGCAAACTTTCTCATTCTCTCCCTCATATCAACCACCAAATAAGGACCAACCTTGATAACTGATGAAACTTTAAGGCATATTCCTTGACAGTCATCCTCTCCTACTTGAGATTCACAAACTCCACCATTATTATTTCCCTCAGCACTTTAGGAAAGAAATAATCCAAGAAAGTGTTAGAAAAACCCTCCCATAAGTCTGACTCCTCCACGTTACCTCTATCCTTATCCCACTCCTCATATCATTAGTACACAACATCCTTGAGCTGATAAGCTACCAAGTTCAAACCTTCCACATTAGTGGCCTGCATCACCCTAAATACCTACTCCATTTTATCCAATAAAGCTTAAGGATCCTCCTCCACATTCACACCAATAAAAATAGGAGGATCCAGTTTCATAAACTGACCAACCCTAGTGGCCTCAGCAGATAACCCACCAGAAGTATACCTCTCATCCTGAGCAGCAACCAATGTAGAAATAGCATGAATAGATCAATAAAATTTTGCATTAGTCACTTCACCCTAAGGATGACTAGTAGCAAACAGAGAAACTCTAGAACTATTGGGGATAGGACCATAATATTGAGGATGAACTCCATATGTAGGACTTACCCCATTAACATTGTCCCCAAATGGGACAAAGAGTTTTCTTGTGTTCCAGATCTATGAGACATGATTTAAAAAGTTAAAAACCAAGGATTAAAGAAGGACCTTAGACCTTGATGCTTAAAAATATAATACCAATAAAGCGAAACATTCCTAAATGCCTTATATCTTCCCATTTATGAGTATGTCACACTACATACCCTTAAAAGAGACTCTACTAGACACGACTTTATGGACTTCCAACTGACCATGAACCTAAAGCTCTGATACCAACTCGACATGACTGAACCCAAGGTCTTGTCGTAATAGGCATCCTATGTTCGCTCAAGATCGAAGACCACCCTCATTACCCAACCTAACCTTCAGCCACCTATCCTGAGTTGGTTGAATTCCACACATATAACAAGATAGTGTTATTGTTCATATCAAGACTCTATGATAGGATCATGTTCGAGATCGATCCAAATAAATCTAACCATCCAACCATACCAAACCAAATCAATAATGAAACAAGGGCCATAAACCAGGCCATAACCAAATAAGTTCAAAAACATAATATGATTTAATCCTAAAATGAAATATGATGGAACAGTGAGAAATTATGTTCGATGATGCCAGCCTTAATTCGAATACCAATGCTAAGTGACACCTACACCAATCCCACTACTTCCAACCCATAACAGTACCATAAAGCCTCTAACCAAAAGATTAATAAAATATAGTGGGGATATTCCCCCAACCATAGCCAAAACCAATATAAAAAAATAAATCAAATTGTCTAAAAGTGTCCATAATATGAAATTGAGCCTTTTGGAAAGATGGAAGCTCACCACCTCAATCTAAATGTTGTCCCTAAGTCAATCACTATGTAGGAGGAGTAGAATGGTTGATTCCTTCATAGCGAGGGTGTACAACCACTAGTAGATGGGCTAGTGGGTAAATGCTAGCATGATCTCAAGGTAAGGATTATAAAACCAAGTAAAAGCATCTATATACAAATAATAATATATATATAACCATGTTGAGAAAGGAGACCGGGTTTAGCATGCAATTAAAACCTTTACCTGGAATATGTAGTTTTGCTATCCTAAATCACCCATGAGCTATATATGTTCAACTCTCCTTACTGAAAGGGCCCCGGTGCGTATAGCTGCAAGACCAGAGATGATGCCCTAGGATGACTAGTACATCCCCCAAAATAAAGTGTGACATTATTCACACGGTCACCAAGACCAAACCTTATATCGGCAATATGAGATTCCAATTTTGGTCCCCCCAGGACCTCCACCTTCTACGGCTTTACTACACATCTCGCCATTAATGCCTAATTAAAATTATTTTCCTAATAACCTAACCATTATCCATTTATTAATGAACTCCATTTAGTGATGATATCGTTATACCGACAATACTTGCAAGTACTATCCATAGCCAACCAAATATAGGTTTAAGGAGATTTTCAATTGCCCTTCTATTTTAAATATTAAACCACTTGATGGATTTCTATGTATCCTACAAGCATAACCAATTAAAAAAACAATGGACACCAAGGCCTTTCCAAATGCATTTAAACCATTCCAAAACCATTTAACCATTTAGAGTTCCATTACCAAGTTTAAAACAAGAAAGAGTTCTATTAAAACAAATTAATGCAATGAAAACTTTCTTATAAGCAATTTTTCAAACACCCTGGGGGCATAATATAACCAAAACCAATTCCAATTACCATTCAAACCATTCTCATGTAATCAAATTATACAAAACAACCATTAATGCACATAAATCATAATTAAAACCATGGAAAACCATAACCAATCATTCATAACCAAAATCTCCAAGTCATATTTTAAAACCAAAATCATAAAATGTTGAAACAATGAAAACACTATGTAAAATCATGCCTTTAGTTGGAACTAACAATGAGGGAAGAGAACATTCCTTAATTAATAAAGTAGATTGAGAGAAATTGCCAACAAGGCCTCCAAATTGTCCCTCTAGTTGAAACCCTAGCTTTCTTGCCCCAAAAGATTTTGAGAGAATTATAAAGTGTTTAGAAAGTGTTTGTAAGTGTTAATGAATAGAATATTAGGGTAAATAACCTTCTAAGTGCCATATAAGTCATGGGACCTTATTAGGGTAAGTAGGGAAATATCGAGATTGCTCTCACTTAAATTGGACAAAATCCCATTATAAGGATACGACTGACCCTACACTACACTGGGTAGGCTATGAAAGGCACACTATGACTTATACAAAGTCTTGACAACTTATTAAATGCAAGTCATGACTAAGGTCTTGACATGGACCTTTATTGGTCACCCTATAATTGAGGCCCTATGGCCTATAAAAATACCTTGTGACTCAAAAGGTAAGTCATAGGTTGGGTAGTAAGCTTAAAATAAAGTAATTTTTCAAGCACCAAAATTTAAGGTGTTATAATAAGATTTCCTCATTGAATGTATACATAGAGTTTGGTTGCTATGGGTAGGTCTTTTGTTAAGATTTCTAATCCTGATTAGGTTATGGATGAGATACTTACAAAACTCAAAGGAAATCTATAAGAGGCCACAATATCAGGGGAGTTGTAGTGGATGATTGTTCAAAGGTAGTGGTTTTTAGGGTAGGTAGCCTCCGCGTCAATTGTATAGTATCAGGGCCAGTCTATTACGACCATTCAAGAAATAATTTTTATTACCAATGGAGGTCAGTATAGTTTTAGTGATCACAATGGCTAGGGTAGTTGTCAGAATTTGAGGGGTTCGTCTTCTAGTTATTCTAGCCATTATTATTCCAGGTTAATAAGATCTTCTGGATTCAGCACAATGCCTAGGGCATGTTATGGTTTAGGGGATTTAGGCCATTTCTCGAGAGAGTTCCCCTGTGATAGAGTGATGGTCTCTTCTGCTCAGAGTATTTCACCAATTTATGTAGTTCTTCCCCTATTTAGAGGTTATATGCATGGTCGTAGGGATGGTCCTCAGTGTGCGCACAGATGTTCTCAGGAAGGTAGGATCGTAGATCAGATAGGAGCCCAGCCAGGCAATAGGTATGATCAATTGTATGACATACCTGCTAAACTCGAGGTTGAGTCTTTTACTATTGTTATTACAGTAAAGATCTTGATGTGCCATCAATCGAATATTTCTTTATTTGATTTGGGATCCATATATTCTTATATGTTTTCTTATTATGTTTGTGGTTAGATTTATCTTGGGATTAACTATCTGAGCTATTATGTATATCTACTTCCGTGGGTGATTCTTTAGTAGTGGATCAAGTTTCTAGTTCATGTGTTGTGAATATTCAAGATTTTAATACTCATGTTGAACTTATTATGTTGATATGGTGGATTTGGATATGATTTTGGGCATGGACTAGTATCCTACTATCATATGGTCTTAGATTAGTTTGCAAAGACTGTTACCTTAGACATTCCTAGCATACCCCCAGTTGTGTGGCATGGAGCTATTAGCTGTGAGCTGTTGGTGATTATCTCTTATATTTGGGCTAAGAGACTTATTTTTAGGGGTTGGAAGTCTTATCTCGCCTATATTTGTGATATTTATGATATTTGTGTAGAGATTCTATTGCATGACTCAGTTCCTATAGTTCATGAGTTTGCTTATGTTTTCCTTTCCTAATCTACTTGGCTTTCTCCTAAGAGTGATATTGATTTTGTTATTGATCTTGAGTTATGCACCCTACCTATTTCTATTTCACTTTACTGCATGGCTCCTTTTAAGCCTAAGGAGATGAATTATCAACTTTTGGATCTTCTTGGTAAGAGTTTTATTAGACCGAGTGTGTCTTCTTGGGGAGCTCCTGTGTTATTCCTGAATAAGAAGTATGGTTTCATGCATATGTGTATTGATTATATGTAGCTTAATAAGGTCACAGTGAAGAACTTATATCATATTACCTCACATAGATGATTTGTTTGACCAGCTTCAGGGTACGGCAGTGTTCTCTAAGATTGACTTAAGGTCAGGTTACCATCAGTTGAGGATTCAGGTTGAGGATATCTCAAAGATAGCCTTTAGGACCTAATGATGTGCCTTGGTTTCATGGCACTTTCGATGCTTAAAAATAGAAATTATGCAAGTACTTAGGTACTTTTGTTAGATGTTATGTGTTTTTGTGTTTTTTTTAGGAAAACAGGGTTAGAAGAAAGAGAGTGAAGTGTTTCATAAAAACCCACTTACATACCTACTTACAAGCTTTAAGTGAGATTTACATCATTTATAAAAGCCTCTGTAGGTGACAGAGGAAGATTTTGAAAGTCTGAAATTTGAGTCTGTGACTTACGAAGGCCACCTATAGTGTGTAGGTGGCACCTACAACCCACATAGATACCCCTATAGGTGGATGATCTAAAAGCTATTGATTTCTCTGAGACCTATGAACCTACCTAGGATCTGTACACAGTACCTATGACCCTCGTCAGTACCCACGAAGGTGGATGATCTGAAATATGTTTATTTCTCTGAGACCTACGGACCCACTTAGGGTCCGTAAATATTACCTACAACCTATAAGTGGGTCTGTAGGTAGGAGCCAACCTAGATTTTCATATTTTTCTTTAGTTAGGATTTTTAGAGTTCTGATGTATCCTATAAATACCTTGTTGATATTTCGTTATTAGTTTATGCACTCTTTATACTTACAACATTATATTAATTTTGAGATTCAATTTTGATCTTGGAATCCTTGTTATTGGTTTTTACGGTTTGAGATTAATTGAAATTCTAGTTCTTATTCTTAATTTATTGTAAGATTTCATATGTATTCTTTCATGAATTCTATGGGTGTTCTTTCAAACATGAGCGACTAAACCTCTTAACTAGGGTTGTGGTAACTCTAATGAAATAAAGATGCAGAGGAAGTGCAAAGTCTTTCTTGATTGATGTTCTTGCATGTATTGTGATTTTCTAACATAGATCGCAATAGTAATTTAAAGCCATGAACCTTAAATTAGTTAACTTGAGACCCGAAAGGAGATAGTTAATCTGGGATCTAGGGTAAGGGTTAGTATTGCGACACCACTCTCTGAGAATCTAAAGGTGATGAGTGAAATTCACCAAAGGTGTTCAAAGATGGTTGGTGATACATAACTTGTAAGATTCTGCATGCAAGGCATTGGGACAATTTGACAAAGCACGATAAGTCTACAGAGTTAGAAAGTCAGGGGGGACATAGTACTAGTATTCATCTCATATTGATTTCAACCTATAGAGATCAAGATTCATTACTACTCTTACTGTTCTAAAAAAAACCATATAATTTCTGCACTATTCAAATACTTCAACAAGTTTGTGATAGAGTTTATGCCTTTTCCTTATGGGTTTGATCCCAACCTTTGTTGGGTTCTTTATTTGACAGTGGCCGCATTATACTTTCTTGGAGGTGTACTTTTAGGTGACATTAAATTTCAGTGTCGTTGTTGTGAAATACAGTTATGAATTGGTTGATTGAGGTTGTTGATGTTGTTGGTTTTCATTTTTTTTTACTATTATTTAGGCATACAGTAGTGTATGCCTAGTACTTTAAGTCAAGTAAACTCTTTGAGACCACTTGATCTTGATCTTGAAAGAACCTTATGAAAGAATTATAAGATGGAAGAGCATGAGCATGGGGTTCATGATGACCCTAATCTGATTCCTCCACTTCCACATGATGTTTAAGAAATAGCTGCAAAGACCATTACATAGTTACTAGTTGAAGCTAATACAGGAAGGGAAGTTTCCCAGCAGACAGCTCAAGTGGAAAGAGTGAGATGGGAAGAAAGGTGTTGAGTATCACTTAATAGAGATAGAGCTAGAAGGGATAGAGTTTAACCCTCTGCTTTTTAGTACATACAGCAGTTTGATGCTCCAAAGAAAGATTGGGGGTATTTTGAGCCTATCGATATAGGAGCTATCATTCCTCCTGATTTTCCCCAAGGGGTGAAGTTTGACATTAAGATTGCTATGATTCAGATTCTTAATATGAAGGGTGTGTTTGCTTGTTTGCCGATCGATGAAATAAACATACACATCATGAATTTTGTTGGGATTTGTACTTCATATAATTTACCTGGGAGAGTTAGGAAGCTATGAGACTCAGGTTGTTCTAATTCGTTCTTATATATGAAGCGGCATTATGGTTAGGGAACTACCTCATGGGTCCATTACTAATTGGAATGAGTTGTGGAAATAATTCTTGGACCTACTCTTCCCTCCTTCTAAAATGTTGTAGTTGAAGGATAAGATTTATAATTTAGGCAAAGGCATTCAGAGGCATCGTATAAGATATCATAACAAGGCAAACCAATTACCGAAACAAGGGCCATAAACCAGGCTATAGTCAAATATGTTCCAAAACATAACATGATTTAATCCCAAAATGAAATAAGATGGAACAACCAACCATACCATCCAAGGGTGTAATCCCCAAAACCAATACCAATGCCAAGGCAAACACCAATACCTATCCCACTTATTCCAACCCATAAAAGTACCACAAAGCCTCTAACCAAAAGAGTAACAAAAATTGGTTCAAATATGCCCCCAACCATAGCCAAAACCAATATCCATAATAGAATTAAAGTGCCAAAAGATGTCCATGACATGAAATAGAGCCTTCAAAAAAGATGGAAACTCACCACTTCAATCCAAACAGCTATCCCGAATCTATCATTATGTAGGAAGAGAAAAACGGTCGGTTCCTACATAGAGTGGGTACACAGCTGCCAGTAGACGGGTTAGCGGGTAAATGCTAGCATGATCTCAGGATAAGGATAAAATAATGCCATTTATAAAATCAAGTAACTCATCCATAATGCACACTACAATAAATACATATAACCATACCGGGAAAGGGAACCGTGTTTAGCATGCATTTAAAACCATTACCTGGATTGTATAGCTTTTGTTGTCCTAAACCACCCATGGGCTATATGGGTTCAGCTCCTTCAACTGAAATGTCCCCAGCGTGTGTAGCCACAAAATCAGATAAAATACCTTGGGATGACTATTACATCCACCAAATTATAGTGTGACATCAGGCACACGGTCACCAAGGCCAAACCTCATATCGACAAATATGAGTTTCTAGTTTCGGTCCCCTCGGGACCTCCACCTTCGATGGCTTAGCTACACTCCCCTTTTAATGCCCAATTAAAACCTTTTTCAAATTAATCAAACCATTATCCAATTATTAACCAAGTCCATTGATATTGGTATCATCATACCAACCCTTACTTGCATGTATCATCCATAGCCAACCATTTACAGGTTTAAAGGGGACTTTCAAGTGCCCTTCCAATTACCATGATAAACCTCTTGGGGGACTTCATGTATACCACAAGCATAACCATTTAGCCATTTACCATTCCAAACTATTTAAACCATGCACAATTCCTTTACTATGTTTGAAAACAAGCAAGAGTTCCATTAAAAGTAAATAATGCAACGAACATATCTTTATAAGCATTTTGTCACACACATTTGGGGTATATTATAATCAAAACCAATTACAATCACCATTAAACCATTCCCATGCAATCCAATTATCCAAAACCACTATTGATGCACATAAAGCATAAATTAAACCATGCAAAGCCATTACCAATCATTTATAACCAAAACCCCCAAAATCAGTATTGTAAACCGAAATCATAAAATCATAAAACCTTGAAAACATTATGTAAAACCATGAATTTAGTTAGAATTAACATTTAGGGAAGAGATACATTCCTTAATTAAGAAGTAGACTGAAACAAACCACCAACACAATCCATGAATTAAGCCTTTAGGATGAAACCCTAGCTTTCTTTGTCCAAAAGATCTTGAGAGAATTATACAGTATTTAGGAAGAGTATGTAAGTGCAAATGAATAAAATAATAGGGTAAATAACCTTCCAAGTTCCCTATATGTCATGGGACCTGATTAGAATAAGTGGAGAAATATCTAGATTGCCCTCACTTAAACCCCTTTAAAATCCTATCACAGGGGTATGACTGACCCTCACGAGTCGTACCCTTTGATACAAGTTGATATTGATGCAGGTTGTTAGGGTCAAAGTACTGGGACTCGACATGATGATGGCGCAACGCATCGACTTTCGCGTTGATTCCATCGACGTGCCGCGTCAATAATAGCATCGATGCCAAGTTTTAGTCATTAAATGTCTGCATTTTTAAGGAAAAAAAGGGTCAATTTTCCATCCCTATATAAGTCTAAAAAATGGGATTTATCCCCAATTCAACCAAAATATAGGGTCTCTCTCAAGTTTCTCTTAAGAACAAGTTAGGGTTTTCAATTAAGAATTCAAATTCAATACTCAAATTCAAAAAATCTCTCCTTCAATCTTCATACAATCAAGAACTAAGGTATGCGTAGTGTTCATTCATGGATCCCTTTCATCCATGAAGCCCAAGAATTCGGTTTTAAACTATGAATTTGATATTCATGCTATGGGTTGATTATGTTCATGTGGTTGTTGTTGTATGATTCTCAAGTTGGAATCTTTATGTATTTTTATGAAAATATGTTAGCATGTGAGTTGAAAACCACAAATTTTAGTTGGTTATTGTTGACACCTAATTTTTTTTCCTCCATAACTAAGCTTAATTCGAAGTTTCTTCAAATTTTCAAAAAAAGTTACAACATTTCTTTTATCCAAATAAAGGATTTTCAAAATATTTTCTAGACGTGATCTTGTCATTTTAAGTAGCGATTATGTACTACTGTATTCAATTATAGAAAATTATATAATTTTGATACTTAAATCTTTGTTTTACAAAATATCGGATCTTAATCAAGGTTTAAATTCAAATGATTAAGATCTTGATTTAAATATAATCTATTCTCAAAAATAATTTATTTGGATAAATATGAGTTTGATTTTATTGATTTAAGAAACTTCAGAATTGAATTAGGTGTTAATTCGTTTCAAATATTATTTTAATTTAGTCAATTTAATATGAATTAGGCTAAAATTTAAATATGATTGTCTAAATTTTCATCCGTTCGCTATTTGATAAATAGCCTAAATCTCTACATTACTAAAATCCTAATTCTACCCAAACAGGCCCACTTCCCTTCCTCCTTTAATCATCAACATCACACCAACACTCATATACTCGTACAACTCCTACAGCGTACAACCTCAACAAATGATAACATCAATCGAAAAACACCACCAAAAATCCAAATCCAGCAACCAAATCGACCCGTTTTCAGTCGAGAAAACCCAAATACATCCTTTCCCCTTCAATTTGTACAGATTGCGTGACCTCTATGTGAGTTTATACATCAAAGAACCTCAAACCTTCTAGAATAGTGCCGAGGTGGCCTCTCAACGTTCAACTCTGCGAATCAAGATGGGGGTATGAATCTGGTACGTATTTGGCCAATTTCTATTGGTTTGAAGGTGGATTTCTTTTCGATTGGCTAATCCATTTTTGGATTTCATGAAAAACAACAAAAAGGGGTACAATTGATTGATGAAAATAGGCTGTGAGGGGAAAATTTTTCGAATTGGAAATTCAAAATTCCTTCTTCCAAATCCCGAAAATACCCCAATCCTTTCTTCTATATAAGAACCCATTTAGGTCACTGTTAAGGGATTGGAAATTTGGGAGTTGAGAATTAGGGTTGGAAATTCTTGGGTTAGGAATTTGTGAGGAAATTTTCTGAGCTAGCTAGGTCAAAAACAAAAAGAGTGGAAAGATTTTCTTTTCTTTGAAAGCAAAATCAATGAAACCAAATAAAAAATTGGGGGTTTGGGAAATTTTGGACTGAGAGAACTAAAGAAGAAGAAAATTCCCTTTGAAGGTTGGGAAAGGAAAAAAATTGTTAATTACAAATATCGGAGGTTCAAAAATCTTTCTGAGAAAGCTAATCAAAGTTTTCAAATCAATGACCACCATGTTTTTCCAGTGGTGACGACTCCAGCGATAGCTCGAGCCCTGTTTTGCTGCTCCCGAATAGTTAACATCCCACTCCTTTTGAGCTCTTGATTACTTCGGCTTCATCTCACCATTCTATAATGATGAGTAATCTTCTGATAATCTTGTGTTGGGTTTTCTGGTGTAGAGGCCTTAAAGGCCATAGGTTTTGGTGAAAGCTATGTGGGCTGAATGGTCAAGTTGTGATCAATTCTATTTAGACTGTTGTTGGTGTTTGTTGTCTTTGTCTTAGCTCGTAACTCGTTTGCTTATTTTGATGTTATTGATTAATGATTGACCTAATGCCTCATCTTGTGTATTGTTTGTGTCTTGAATTTTTGGTTTTATGGTTAAAGTTCATGTTTTGACTCTCGGTTCAACCTGATGTCTTGTCTTGTTACATTAAGCCCTACCGCTTTGTGTTTTTAGTTAATAGATGGTTCTCTTTCATATTGAAGCTGTAGAAGTGTAATGGTTTGTCAAACATGTGAATAGATTCGCTCTCTTTTGATATGTTTTGATGCCAAAAATCGATAAAGATTCTAGATTTTTTCTTTGAGCTTGATTCGTACTATCTCCTGCTTAGGTGTTGGTTTAATGGTCTAAAACTCTTATGAGTTTTTCAAGACCACATTTCACTAAATACAAGTGATTTCCTTCATCTACGGAAGCTGTTATAGATCAAAGAACTAGGTTTCCTGTGTCTTGATGCTCATGTTTGAGTTTTAAGCTCATTGTTTTGAAGTCACTTTCATATGAAATTTTGTCATTATGCTTAATTTCGTTAGCAATACATTGAGTATGGTCCGTACTCAGGCCAAAGATTCCCAAGGATTTCTCTTGATAGAAAACATCAAAGAAAGGAGGGATGAAGTCGGTTTATTTTGTTCTAAAAAAAATGGTTTAGGAGATGGAATGGAACGTCGAGACTATCTATTTCTATCCTTAAATGCCTTTTGTGAGATATAATTTGTGCTGCATACATAATTCTTTTTTTCTTCGCTACTCTCTTTCATTTGGTTTCTTGGTTAGGTCAAGCAGTTATAGTTAAGCTTGAGTTACTTTGAAATGGTTTATAAATTACTTTCTTCTATCTATGGATACATGATATTATTAATATTTCAATTTAAATTTCTCCTTATGCCATCATATCCCCCGACATTTATAATCCCCTTCCTAATCCTGAGATGGACCATTATGAAGAGAAGAAAAAAGAGTGGAGAATCGAGCATGAGATGAAGTTGTTAGCTATGAATGAAGATATTATGAGGATTAAAGAATCTCATGGAGAGAGGAACCACGATGGTTTAAGGTACGATGACTTATGTGTTCACCCTAGAGTAGATCTACCAGAAGGGTACAAGGTCCCCAAGTTTGAAGTATTTAACGGTACCGAAAACCCAATGGCCCATCTGAGAAGGTATTGTGATCAAATGGTGGGGGTAGGGAAAAATGAAGCATTATTGATGTGTTTGTTCAGCCGGAGTTTAAATGGCGAAGCCTTAGAATGGTTCATGTCTTAGGAATTGAAAAGATAGACTAGTTGAACAGCATTGGCCAAGGGTTTCCTTGACAGGTTCGCGCTTAACATTAAAATAGTCCCTTACCGATATTCACTGTATCGGATCAAACAGAGAAGTAATGAATGTTTTTGCGACTATGCTTTTCATTAGAGGAAAGAAGCTTCCAAAGTGCAACCCCTCATGTCGGAGGAAGAAATGGTATATGTGTTCTCTCACACTCAAGAAGGAGAATATTATACTAGGATGGTGTCCGCTATCAGGGCGACTTTTGCAGATTTGGTAAAAATAGGAGAATCACTGGAAGAAGGTATTCGTACAGGAAAAATTGACAAGACCCCAACATCGTCCGGAACTGCTATGATCTTGAACAAGAAAACGGAGGATGTAGGCACGGTTTCTGCTAATTCTATTGCAAAAACGAAAAAGAGGTTCAACTCTAGGAATATTTTCTCTTCTCCGCTAACACCAAACTTTTAGCATGCATTATACACCCAACCCCAATACCAAGCTTCACTCCCAAATGCCCAACCTTAGTACCAAACTTCACTCCCAAATAGCCAACCCCAGTACCAAGATCCACTCCCAAATTTTTGACCCCAATTCCAAGCTCCACAGCCAAATATTTTTCCCTAATATCAAGTTCCACGCTGAATTATCATCCACATGTCCAATCCACTCTTCCAAACAACCGAACAAACATCCAAGCACCTCTAAATTATCATCAAGTGTCTCCTCCTGCAAATTAGAATCATTATAACCCTCCACGTCCAAACATCGAAAAGAAACCGCCCCGAAACTTCATGCCGCTTGCAAAAAGTCGCACCCAACTATTTTAAAGATTAAATAATGCCGGTCATTAGCAACCGATCCAGCCAAATCTTGTCAATCCCAACTTCTAATTTTATCATCCTGATCAAAATTGTCCCTATCATTCAGGAGCAGCAGGGCACAGTACCGAGGACTGTATTACCTTGAAACATAAGATCTAAGATTTGATTGATCAAAAGGCCATCACGCTTCAGCCACCGATGCCAAATGTCAACAGTAACCCATTGCCTAATCATGGGGGACCTACAGTTAACATGATTGAAATAGAAAAAGAATGGGCGTCTGGCAAGACTATTACTGAGGTGAATTTAGAAAAGTGTAAAAGGGCCGAAGAGGTAGAAAAGATAGAGAGAGTTGTGGATGCCTTAAGTGTCAATGAGAAAGCCCTATTTATAGTGATGATGGCCTCGATCCAAGTGTACACTCCCTTGCCAAGGAAGGATTTTATTGTATAGACCGTTGCTTCCCAAGGGATGACGCGATTGGGATGATACTATATCCTTAAAGAATTGACCAACAAAAAAGATTCATAGAAAAGGCTAATCACTGAAGGGGAGGCTAAGGAATTTTGGAGGCGTATGCAACCAAAAGTCTATTCAATTGTCAAACATTTAGAGAAGACTCCAGCCCAAATTTTTGTTTTGGCATTATTAATGAGTTCATAATACCACCGACAAGCTCTATCGAAGGTCTTGGATGAAGCATATGTTCCCACAGGAATGAGTGTTGAGAACCTGGCTGCGATGATAGGAAATATTTTGGGAAATTATCACATATCATTCAGTGATGAAGAGTTTCCATTTGAGGGAGTGATGCACAACAAAGCCTTGCACGTCACTTTCATTTGTCGAGACTATGCGATTAATCAGGTATTGATAGATGATAAATCTGGTGTGAACATTTTTCCTCTCTCCACGTTGGTTCAAATAGGCTATAATTTGGGAAAAATTCGTCAAAGCCAAGTAAATGTGAGAGCATTTAATGGAGGGCAGAGAGATACCATAGGAGAAATTGATTTGTACATCCAAATGGGACCTGCTGAGTTCAAAACTGAATTTCATGTTATGGATATTCATCTTAGCTACAACCTACTCTTGGGAAGACCGTGGACATATGGTGAAAAGGCTGTTTCATTACCCCTTCATCAATTATTGAAGTTCATTTGGGAGGATCATGAAGTAGTCATCCAAGGGGAAGGAAGCCGCGTGGATCTTCCCAATGGTTATGTGCCGGTGATTGAAGATGTTCCAAAGGGTAGTAGTTTCTATATAGTAGGAATTGTAAATCCCGTGGAGAAGGATCTGACGCCCAAAGCGCCAATGCCTTCTGTCTACAAAATGATTGGGACGGTGATGTTAAGAAATGGATTCGAGCCTGGTCGGGGTTTGGGTAAGAGTCTGCAAGGAATTATTGATCGTATCATGATCCCAGAGAAATCCTCTAAGTATGGGTTAGAATATCAGCCTACAAAGGAGGATGATATTGAGAATAAGTCAGAGGCAAGTCTGTTTAGTCATCTACTGCTCCTATACAAGTCATTTCCCGTGTGTGAGATGTCGAACGATTATGGTCTTGGGGATGGGATAGGAAATATGTTTGAGGGATGAAATATTGTACCAGAAGATTTCCCAAAGTCCAGTGGAGTGAAGAAGATTGCACCAGGGGAGGCCTTGCCAAACTGGACCTCCACTCCATTCATAACTCGTTACCCATCGTGGTAGATAAAAGGGCAATTACTAATAGTTTCTTAAAATCGGTGATGATCCGGATGAGGCCCTGTGATCCACTCTTTACATCTCAAATTTCCTTTATGTATTTTACTGCTTTCAAAAGGCATGGGCTTGTGTTTGCGCGAGTCATGATCCATAGTTTGTAATTATCTCTCAAATTTTAATGAAAAGGACTTCCTTATTTTGAAAAAAAAAAAGAAAAAAAATAATAAAAAAATGAAAAAATAAAATAAAATATATATATAAAAATTAGTTTTTGAAACACTATTATTCATATATTTTATTAATATCTTGTTATCATCTAACTCGGTATGTTTGTTTATTACAGTAACAGTAACTCAAAACCTGCCAATGTCATGTCATGTCAAATCTTAGACGAAAAAAATGAGGGGAATGATGATGATTGGAAGGAAGGTGATGAGATATTATTAGGTGAAGATATAGAGGAGTTTGAGAACCGGGAGAAGCCCAACCTAGAGAAAACTAAAACAGTCAACCTGGGAGATTATGATGAAATCAAAGAAACAAGTGTCAGTGTCCACCTGGAGGAAGCACAAAAGAGAGAGCTCATTCACCTATTGTAGAAATATATTGACGTGTTTGCCTGCTCCTATGATGATATGCCAGGATTAAGCACCAGCATTGTGTCGCATATGTTGCCGATAAATCCTGATTTTGATCGAGTCAAGCAAAAAATGCGAAAATTCAAGACAGATTTAAGTCTAAAGATCAAGGAAGAAGTGACAAAACAAATCCAGTCTAAGGTTGTGGAGGTCACAAAATATCCGACATGGCTAGCCAATATTGTCCCGGTGCCGAAGAAGGATGGCAAGATTCAAATTTGTATTGACTATAGAGACTTGAATAGAGCTAGTCCTAAAGATAATTTTCCGCTGCCCAACATCCACATCCTCATTGATAATTGTGGAAAACATGAAATGCAGTCTTTCATTGATTGATTTGTCGGGTATCATCAGATATTAATGGATGAGGAAGACACAGAAAAGGTGGCTTTTATTATGCCTTGGGGTGTTTATCATTACACGGTAATGCCTTTTGATCTCAAGAATGCGGGTACAAGATATATGAGGGATATGACAACAATTTTCCATGATATAATTCATAAAGAGATTGAGGTGTATGTGGATGATGTAATTATCAAATCCCGCGAGAGTTTGGATCATCTGACCCATCTAGAGAAATTCTTCAACAAATTAAGAAAGTACTATTTAAAGTTAAACCCTACTAAGTGTGGTTTTGGTGTGACATCAGGGAAGTTACTGGGATTCATAGTCAGCAGGAGAGGCATCGAGCTAGACCCATCCAAAATCAAGAAAATTCAGGATTTGCCACCACCGAGGACTAAGAAGGAGGTTATGAGTTTCATGGGCCGTTTGAATTACATTAGCAGGTTCATTGCTCAGTCAATAGTCATATGCGATCCAATTCTCAAGATATTGAAGAAAAATGCATTGAATGAGTAGATAGAAGAATGTCAGAGAGCTCTCAACCTCATCAAGGAATATTTGTCTGCACCACCAATTTTGGTTCTGCCCAGAGAAGAAATTCCATTGCTTCTTTACCTATCAGTTTCAGAAAATGCTATTGGATGTGTCCTCGGGAAACATGATGAGACCGGTAAGAAAGAGAAAGTCATCTACTACTTGAGTAAGAAGTTTACACCATATGAAGCCCGTTACACTCTCGTAGAAAGGACATGTTGTGCTTTGACTTGGGCCGTACAAAAGTTGAGGCATTATCTGTCGTCATACACAACATACCTCATCTCGAGAATAGATCCATTGAAGTATATATTCTAGAAAGCCATGCCCACGAGAAAGCTAGCCAAATGGCAAATGTTGCTGAGTGAGTTTGACATTGTGTATGTAACTCAAAAGGCAATCAAGGGGCAAACTTTAGCAGATCATTTGGCAGAGAATCCAGTTGATGATGAATATGATCCACTTCGGACTTATTTCCCATATGAGAAAATTTTATTCGTAGGAGAAGACATTACAGAAATTTACCCCGGATGGAGGCTGTTATTTGATGGGGCGGTCAACTTCAAAGGTTTAAGAATCGGAGCAGTTTTGGTGTTAGAAATGGGTCAAAACTATCCGGTAACTGCTAAGTTACATTTCCCATGCACCAATAACATGGCCAAATATGAAGCTTGCATCTTAGGTCTCAAATTAACCCTTGATATGGGAGTTCGTGAATTGCTAGTCATCGGGGATTCAGTCTTACTGATTCATCAGGTACGGGGAGAATGGGCGATGAAAAATTGCAAGATTACTCCTTATGTGGAGCTGGTGCAGGAATTATGTGGAAAGTTTAAAGAAGTTAATTTTAGACATATCCCAAGGATGCAAAATGAGTTTGTTGACACTTTGGCCACTATATCCTCCATGATTCAGCACCCATATAAAAGTTACATTGATCTTTTGGAAATAAGCTTGAAGGAGCAACCCGCCCATTGTGCCCACATTGAAGAGGAGCCTGATGGAAAGCCATAGTATTATGACATCAAAAGATATTTAAAATATGGAATATATCCTGAAGAGGCCAGTAGCAACCAAAAGAAGACAATCCAGAGTTTGGCGAAGAACTATTTTCCAAGTGGGGAAATCTTTTTTAGAAGGACTCCAGATTTGGGATTCTTAAGATGCATCAACGCTACGGAAGCCAATAAATTGATAAAAAAAGTACATGCTAGATTTCATGGGACCCACATGAACAGGTTCTCCCTTGCTAGAAAGATCCTGAGAACAGGTTACTTCTGGATGACTATGGAAAATGATTGTAGCAGGTATGTGCAGAAGTGTCCAAAAAGTCAGATGCACGGAGATTTGATTCGAATGCCTCCAAATGAGCTTCATACAATGAATTCACCTTGGCCTTTCATATCTTGGGGCATGGATGTTATCGAACCAATAGAGCCACCAGCATTGAATGGGCATAGATTTATTTTAGTTGTTATTGACTACTTTACTAAGTAGGTCGAAGCTGCTTTATATAGAGCCGTCACTAAGAAAGTGGTTGCAGATTTTGTCAGGAATAGCTTGATTTACTAGTTTGGACTGCCAGAATTGATCATTACTGATAATGGGGCAAACTTAAACAGTAACTTGATGAATGAGATTTGTGATCATTTTAAAATAGTGTATTACAACTCGACCGCATATCGTCCACAGATGAATGGAACCATGGAAGCTGCCAATAAGAACATCAAGAAGATCTTGAGAAAGATGATGGAAAATGATAGATCATGGAATGAGATGTTGCCTTACGCTTTGCTAGGGTATTGCATGACAGTTCAAACCTCCACCGGGGCGACTCCTTATCTATTGGTTTATGGGAATGAAGTTATGATACCTTCTAAGGTTGAAATACCTTCCCTAAGAATTATTCAGGAAATCGGACTAAGCAACGAAAAATGGGTTCGCGCTCGCTATGAACAACTTATGTTGATTGATGAAAAGAGAATAGTTGTTGTGTGTCATGGTCAGTTATATCAGCACAAGATAATTTATTTCTTCAACAAGAAAGTAAGAGCTCAAATATTTGAGGGTGGGCAATTAGTTCTCAAATGCATACTCCCTCACCAAGAAGAGTACAAGGGCAAGTTCGCTCCAAATTGGCAAAGGCCATACATAGTTCACAAGGTACTATCTGGAGGGGCTCTGATTTTGTCTGAGATAGATGGTCAAGAGTGGACCAAGCCAATCAATTCTGATACAGTAAAAAGATATTATGTTTGAACGACGTTCTAGTTTTTATGTTTCCTCAGTTTACTTGTAATCGCCTTTGTAGTAATGTTGTTTTCCATTGCGTAACTGCCTAGAATTCCTTTCCATTTATGTACGAACTACGTTTGACCTGAATTCCCAAGAACGGGATACGTAGGAGACCTATGTCAGCTTCGATAAACCCCTTAGGATAATTTATCGTTTCCCTTTATGTATGAACTATGTGATTACCTAAATTCTCAAGAATGAGATACGTAGGTGGCCTATGTCATCTTCGGTCAACCCATTAGATTTTTTTATATATCCTTAGCGTAGTCTTGAACTATGTTTGACCTTATTCCTGCTTCAATGGGATACGTAGGCACCCTAATAGCTTGGTCATATAACCCCAGGGAATAGAAACTGGGGCAGAATTTTCGAGAAGGAATCTCAAAAATTCACAAGAGAAGATCAACATCCAACAAAGAGAATAAAGACCAACAAAGACTTCGGATCCTCTCGAGTTGGCGTTATATCAAACTACTTTAAAATGGGGCAGAAATTTTGAGAAGGGCCTCAAAATTTCCACCAAGTACTGGACTATATTTTAAATTCCCCAGCACTAGAGGTCGAAGTTGAGATTTGAGAATCACCACCTGTGATAAAGTCTAGGAAGACTGAATCCCTGGAGAGCCTCGACAATGCTGAATCCCTAGAAATCATCCGTCAAATGTCGGATATTGTCAGAATCAAGAGAAAGATGGTCGTTGAGCTAGCAAATGACATAACTGGCAGAGATTTTCTAAATTTTTGCAGGAGTTTTCGAAACTATTTTCAAAAAATTAAGACTACTTTCAAAAATCTATATAAATCTTTTACTTAGTGATTTCCCAGACATCAATTAGGATGGGGAATCAGGGGTGGAAGTCCGAACATAACGGAGTACCCAAAAGAAGGCGTGGAGCAAATGGAGAATCGAAGAAGGTCAACACGGAGTAGTTTCATTCAAACTAATCATTTTGATGTGGATACAGGGATCGATATACAAAATAAACATTTCTTTCAAAAAATTACCAAGCAAGTTGGGAGCCATGCTAAAGCATAAAATTCTTAAGAACGGTATTTTTAGGTAGCTCAAAAAATGGGTTTAATACCCATTTATTGAGGACCATTTAAATTGTCCATCTCATTTCTTGAGATCATAGAGGACAAACAAAGGCGTCTTCTTTTCTTTACGAACATTGTATTTAGAATTTTTCTAGAAAAATGGTCGCTAGCAAAAGTGAATTCGTGTCTACTAATAGTCTACTTCAAGTACAGGTACATATAGAAAACAAGACGCAGATAAACAAACTCAGGTGAAACTATTTTTAAATTGCCAAGAGGGCCATTACATATCATTGCAAAGAGGGCCATTGCATATCATTGCCAAGAGGGCTATTTCATATTATTGCCAAGAGGGCTATTGCATATCATTTCCAAGAGGGCCATTTCATATCATTGCCAAAAGGGTCATTTCATATCATTGCCAAGAGGGCCATTACATATCATTTCCAAGAGGGCCATTGCATATCATTGCCAAGAGGGCCATTTCATATCATTGCCAAGAGGGCAATTACATATCATTTCCAAGAAGTCCATTGCATATCATTACCAAGAGGGCCATTTCATATCATTGCCAAGAGGGCCATTACATATCATTGCCAAGAGAGCTATTGCATATCATTACCAAGAGGGCCATTTCACATTATTTCCAAGAGGGCCATTCATATCATTGCCAAGAGGGTCATTCATAGCATTGCTAAGAGGGTCATTCATACCATTTGTTGAGAGGGCCATTTCATATCTGTTTACATGCAAGACATAAATGTTGGCGTCGACGATATCATAAGCATTTCATATCCGTTGATATGCAAGACATAAACGTTAGCGTCGAGGATATCATCAGCATTTCATATCTGTTGACACACAAGAGATAAATGTTGGCATCAAGGAAATCATCACCACCATTTAATATCTATTGAAACGCTAGACATAAACGCTGGCATGGAGGATATCTCATCATTTTATGAATCATCTGAATGGACGCCTTTAAGTTGCTATCTAAGGATGAATGATATATAAGATTTCCTAGAAATTGACAATTTGAAGGTCATTTATAAGTCATATTATTTGAAATATGATAGTATGCAATATCACCTATGAGTTGATATACTGTAGGTCATCCGTAAGTCATAACAACATCCTAACCAGATAGTGTGCAAGATCGACCAAAAAGTCGATAGTTTGGAGGTTAACCATAAGTCGCAACTAAATTCTTACCAGAGAATATGCAAAATTATTAAATTGATACGTACAAAGGTTCTCTATAAGCCACGTCACATCCATGATCGATTATGTACAGGATTACCTAAGGACTATTAATTTGAGTGATATCTATAAGTCATATTATATCTAAGGTCGGATGATGTGTAGGAACACCTAAAAGCTAGCGATTGGAGGTATATCTGTAAGCCATCTCTTATCCAAGGTTGGATAATGTGCAGGATTACCTAAAAGCTAGCAATTCAAAGGATATTTGTAAGTCGCCTCATATCCAACATCAAATAATGCGCAAGATTATCCAAAGATTGACAATTTAAGGGAAATTTATAAATCGATCATCAACTATAACTGCAGAGGTTATCATTCCACATACAACAAGTGATACATGTGACCAAAAGGGTTTCCGCATCAATGCAAGATTACACGGTTGCAAGGACTGTTCTGCATAAAGTATCACCGGTATTCAAAAGGGCCACCCCACTTTGAAGACATATTCAACCGACAAATATCATAATTATACAACAACCAAGATGGTTGTTGTATTTGTCGTTGCCAGTTATTTCATTCCAAACAAGTACATGGAAAGATGACTTCGCTTCTTAGACAACAACTGACGTGGAGATATGGTAAAAAACTATATGCCTCTTCTGTGAATTATGTTTAGCACTAACAATTTTGTTTGAGATATTATCGAGAGCATCCGAGAGGATGAAAATCTCAAATCAAAGCCACAGGTGTGGACGACTTCAAGTAGGACACAGCATAATATGAAACTCTTTCTTAGCAGCAAAATGGGACATAGTCTAGAGAAGGACGTCAAACTCTCTGGATGCGTGCTAAAAGATGATCACCACCACCATCCAACCACACCCCTATTAGAAGACATGTGGGAATTTTGGGATATTCTATGTCTCAGATTCAAATTCAGGATATTTCTTAACTCATGCCGAGGGTAACCTTCTCTTTCTTACAAATTTGAGTGATAGGACTCCTAGAGTCTTGGAAATTACACGAAGCTAAGTCCTTACCTATGGGTGTGAAGGATCCCACATTCATGGTTAAGAGGTTACAAGCCTCTTTTCTGGAACTCGATCAACTTATCACTCATCTTGAGCCAAAGATCGTCTAAAATAAAAGGCTATCTTTCCTACCGATTGAGTTGAACTACAAGAAGTCTGATTCCCTGAGTCTTGGGGATATGTAGGCTGGGATCTATGTAGAAAACTCGACTGCATTCCAAACTCCCCCCGAATCCATTTACTCTCCGAATTTTTGGTTTCATAAAAAATTCCAAAACCAAGATATCTGGTGAATTCACTTGAAAATCGTGCTTAAAATCAAGATTTATGACCTACAAGTGGCCTGAATTCTCATATAACCTAAGATATGTAGGAAACTTGATACCGAGGTTCGGCCATAACTCCATGAAACACGTGTGAAAGCCAACCTCTTCCAAATTCAAATTTGTCAAAGGACAAAAATTATGAACGTCAACCTCCCTTTGCCAAGGGTTACTTGCATCCACCCTACCTAAAGGGAGGGGGCAGTTGCTGACACCTAATTTTTTTCCTCCATAACTAAGCTTAATTCGAAGTTTCTTCGAATTTTCAAATAAAATTACAACATTTATTTTATCTGAAAAAAGGATTTTCAAAATATTTTTTGTACGTGATCTTGTCATTTTAAGTAGCGATTATATACTGTCGTATTCAATTATACAAAATTATATAATTTTGATACTTAAATATTTGTTTTACAAAATATCGGGGCTTAATCAAGGCTTAAATTTAAATGATTAAAATCTTGATTTAAATATAATCTATTCTCAAAAATAATTTATTTGGATAAATGAGTTTGATTTTATTGATTTAAGAAACTTCGAAATGAATTAGCTGTTAATTCATTTCAAATATTATTTTAATTTAGTCAATTTATTAAATTAGACCTTAATTGAAATTAATTTGACCATAATTACAATATAATTGGTCAATTTAATTCGAATTAGGCTAAAATTTAAATATGATTGTCTAAATTTTCATCCGTTGGCTATTTGATAAATAGCCTAAATCTCTACATTACTAAAACCCTAATTCTACCCAACAATATTCAGATCCCAACAGCCCATTTAATTTCAGCTTTTCTTTAAAGCCTAAACAGGCCCAACACTAAAACCACCAAGCCCACTCCAAAATCAGCAACCTGGCCCACTTCCCTTCCTTCTTTAATCATCAACATCACACCAACCCTCAAATACGCATACAAATCCTCCAGCGTACAACCTCAATAAATGACAACATCAATAGAAAAACACCACCAAAAATCCAAATCCAGCAACCAAATCGACCCATTTTAAGATGAGAAAACCCAAATACATCCTTTCCCCTTCAATTCGTATGGATTCTATGACCTTCATGTGAGTTCGTACGCCAAAGAACCTCAAACCTTCTAGAATAGTGCCAAGGTGGCCTCTTATTGTTCAACTCCACGAATCTCGGGATGAGGTACGAATCTGGTACGTATTTGGCCAATTTTTATTGGTTTGAAGAGGGATATATTTTTTGATTGGCGAATCCATTTTTGGATTTCATGAGAAAAAACAAAATAGAGTACAATTGATTGATGAAAACAGGCTGTGGGGGGGAAATTTTCAAATTGGAAACTCAAAATTCCTTCTTTTGAATCCCGAAAATACCCCAATCCTTTCTTCTATATAAGAACCCATTTAGGTCATGTTAAGGGATTGGAAATTCGGGAGTTGAGAATTAGGGTTGGAAATTCTTGGGTTAGGAATTTGTGGGGAAATTTTCTGAGCTAGCTAGGTCCAAAACAAAAAGAGTGGAAAGTTTTTCTTTTCTTTGAAAGAAAAAAGAAAGAAAAGCAAAGAAAAAATTGGGGGGTTGGGAAATTTTGGACTGAGAGAACTAAAGAATAAGAAAATTCTCTTTGAAGTTCGAGAAAGGAAAAAAATTGGGAATTAGAAATATCGGAGGTTCAAAAATCTTTCCAAGAAAGCTAATCAAAGTTTTCAAATCAATGACGACGATGTTTTTCCGGTGTCGACGACTCCGGTGATAGCTCGAGCCTTGTTTTGCTACTCCCGAAATGGTAACATCCCACTCCTTTTGAGCTCTCAATTACTTTGGCTTTATCTTACCATTCTATAATAATGAGTAGTCTTTTGATAATTTGTGTTGGGTTGTCTGGTGTAGAGGCCTTAAAGGCCATAGGTTTTGGTGAAACCTATGTGGGCTGAATGGTCGAGTTGTGAGCAATTCTGTTTAGACTGTCATTGGTGTTTGTTGTCTTTGTCTTGTCTCATAACCCATTTACTTATTTTGACATTATTGATTAATGATTGACCTAATGCCTCATCTTGTGTATTGTTTGTGTCTTGAGTTTTCGGTTTCATGGTTAAAGTTCATGTTTTGACTCTCGATTCAACCTGATGTTTTGTCTTGTTACATTAAGCCCTACCGCTTTGTGTTTTTAGTTTATAGATGGTTCTCTTTCATATTAAAGTTGCCAAAGTGTAATGGTTTGTCAAACATGTGAATAGATTCACTCACTTTGATACGTTTTGATGTCAAAAATTGGTAAATTTTCTATCTTTTTCCTTTGAGCTTGATTCGTATTATCTCCTTCTTAGGTGTTGGTTTGACGGTCTAAAACTCTTATGAGTTTTGCAATACCATGTTTCACTAAATACAAGTGATTGCCTTAATCTACGGAGACTGTTATAGATCAAAGAGCTAGGTTTTCTGTGTCTGGATGCTCATGTTTGAGTTTTAAGCTTATTGTTTTGAAGTCACTTTCATATGAAATTTCATCATTATGCTTAATTTTGTTAGCAGTACATTGAGTATAGTCCGTACTCAGGTCAAAGATTCCCAAGGATTTCTCTTGATAGAAAACATCAAAGAAAGGAGGGATGAAGTCGGTTTATTTTGTTCTCAAAAAAATAGTTTAAGAGATGGAATGGAACGTCGAGACTATCTATTTCTGTCCTTAAACAGCTTCTGTTTGATATAATTTGTGTTGCATACATAATTCTTTTTTTCTTCTCTACTCTCTTTAATTTGGTTTCTTGGTTAGGTCAGGCAGTTATAGTTAGGCTTGAGTTTCTTCTAAATGGTTTATAAATTACTTTCTTCTATCTATGGAAACATGATATTATTACTGTTTCGATATAATTTGGATTATTGAAGTGTTTTGAGTTCATTTTGAGTTTTAGTGTTGAAAGAAAACTTACAGTTTCTCTATTTGAAGGGTGCCTTTTGTCACTTTCTTTGTTTGGGTTGTCTTATGCTCTATAGACTGGAAAGGGCTTTATAGTGATTTTTTTAGTGGTAAAAACATGCTCTTGATCATCATTGATGGATTCTCTATTTTCTATATTCTGATTGAAAGGAGCATCAATGACATATTATTTTTATGCTTTCTTTACTCATGGATTGCTTTTTCTTTCTAATGCTTGCAAAAAATATAATAGGTTTATCTCGTAAGTTATCTATGAATGTAAAATTCTCGAACGCATGTATTAATTCCTTCCTTTATTTTTATTTTGCATGAATCCATTTGGGAATCCAAATGGATTCTTTCCCCTGCATTACGTAATGGACCGTTGAGGCCCAATCCCTTTTTTGGAGGACTTTGGTAAGAATTAAAGACAACCTCATAGTGCATGGATATGAGGAGATCAAAGAAGAAGAATGGGTTAAATTTCCATCTTTGAAGCGGCAAAGAGACTAGAAAGTCTCTTTTATTTATTTATTGTAGCCTTTTATTTATCTATTTATTCATTTGCTTAGTTCATTATTTATTCATTTCGGCCTCAAAGCCAAAGTTGTATTTAATACAGGTGGAGTGAAAATCAAGCCAAAAAGGGCTCGAAAACATAGAATTAGGACAGGTGAAAATGGGTCAAAAACCCAACTAGATTAGGACAGGGTCAACGGTTTGGGCTTAAAAGCCTAAATCACTACTTTTCCCCTTTCCTCTTTCCCTTTTGCTTACTTGTTTTAAGTACTTTGCGAACCTAGTTAAATCCTTAGTCAAGTCGCTAAAAACTGGTTTTGCATAAACACCAAAATATTCTTAAAATCGCTTTCTTTTCAAAAATTAACTTTTTTCAAGGTTAATCAAAGATGATTTCTAACAGTCTGGATAACCGCAAGTTAGCGGATGTTTTAGGTGCCTAACACCTTCCTAAAAATGTTAATAGCAACCGCTTATCTAGAATCTCTAAATTAAAATGATTTTCTTGTTTTGGATCATTTGAAGTAACTCTCTAAAGGTTTCTTAATTCCTTTTTAAAATTAAGTGGCGACTCTTCTCTAAAAATCAAAATTTGTCCGCAAAATAGTTATGATATGTTAATTTGATGATTATTCCATGCCCTAAGTCATGCAACCTAAGTGCTTGATAAAATATCTAAGAGACTAAAAATTATGTAATATAGCTCAATTGTGACTTAAGTGATGGATTCATATTTTACCCTTATGTTCAAATTACTCTCATGCTATTGATATGCAATGTAGATGTTTGTTGAAATGCTCATGATGCTAGAATATGGAATTATGATATTGATTATATGCATTTCTACCATGTACAAGATTATGATAACCATGTACTTCATGAAGTCCCCAACTTGTTGATGTTAGTCATGTATTCAAGAGTACCATACCTTGTCAGTTTCCTTCTATCGAATCCTAGGGGTACTTGTACCCAAAAAATATTACCCAGAATGCTACACGATGGTCATGACCCCGAAGGACCACAAGCTAACTCATGACTGGTATCTGTAACTGAGCACTAAATAATATACTGTAGATATGCGGAATATAAGTTGTAAGGACAAAAGGTTTAGTATTAGTTCAGTTTTGAACCTTTTAGCCTTACAGATTATATTTTGCATATTTATAGTATATTATTTAGTGCTTTGTTACAAATATCAGTCATGGGTTAGCTTGTGGTCCTTCGAGGTCATGAGCACGTGTAGTATTTCGGGTACCAAATTTGGGGTGTTACACTAGAATACTGAAATAACTGATATCTATATGCCTTGGTCAAACAACACTGAGACTGAACTACTAGTCTGATTATTGGACTAAGACTGTGGATGAGACTGTGGGAGGTATCATCTAACCGACATGCCCCAATCTGAGCTAATCGGGGTCCAACCTATAACCCCAGATGAAAGGGTGTTAATACAGTTCCACGGGGACTAACGCTGGTTGTGTTTATCCACTATACTAAGGTACTGTCCTGAAGGACTAAGGGTGTCAAGTCTAAACTGATGGGTGACCCTTGCGACATAGTCAAGTCTAAACTGATGGGTGACTTCTCATAGCCTACGCTTGCTACGTAGTTCTGGAGTATAGGGAATGCTACTAACGACTCTGCTTATCTGACAGGGAAGCCGCCATCCACTACAAGAAATTGCTTTATTTGTGACCAACATTTAGGGATGAATTAATAATCTCGTCTCAAAAAGTACATGTATTAGGACGAGATTATCTATTGGTCCTTAATGTTGTGAAAGTACAAAATTTGGTCTCTAAGAAAATTTTTGACTGGTCCCAAATTGTAATTCAAAGCCTTGAGCGAGAAAAAGTACCGCCAAAATAAAATATTAAAATTTTAATAATGTATTTTTATTTCATCAAATCTATATTGTGCCTTGTTTCTATTTTATTTTAATTTTCTGAAAAATTATAAGTAAATAAAAACGTTTGTATGGCATTTTCCTCAAAGTGTGCAGCAGCTGGTCATAAATTTACCCTAGAGCTCAATCATGTACGCGCAAATATCAGCAGATGCACAGCGAGTGAGGGAGAAACTTAGACAATTGCGTACACAGCTTTGCCAATTGTAGAAGGCTTCTTCCTCGGGTTACTGTAGATTTACCCTAATCTCTGCTTATCTTTGTCGAACGCGAATTTGATGTATGATTTCTATTCTACCTTGTTTCTCTTTTTCTTTCAAAATTATTCTAAATTTGTTTTATTGCTTGGTTGTTCGAGCTACTTTTATTCTTCCTATTCTCTATTCAGAATCTGTCATTTTTTTTAATTTGTTCAACTCAGTAATTTACTATGAAATTTATCAATTTGTGGATGGTCAATTATCGTCTCTCTATAGTCTAGCTACTAGGAATAGCAATTGGGTGTAGCGGATGCGGAGTGGGGCAGGTTTACTACTATGCGGGGGCAGGGCGGGGCAGTCTCTAACTGGGGTGGGGCAGGGCGGGCTGCAACAAAGCCTTAGCTTTTTAATACTATGGGGGTGTGGCGCGGGGGAAAAGCCTTCATGTTTGTTTGCTTGCGGTACATTTTTAAATTTTGGTTATTCCGTTACATATCTAAAGATACAAGGTCTAGAGTAGAGAATATTCCCAGCATAAGAATGTATTCTGTTAGAAAAAAATAGTAATGAAAACTTGTTGTTTGGAATTTCTTTCTGTTTGGCATTTGATTGAGAATCCACTCTAGATTCGGAACAAAAAGAGTAACATAGGTCAGTAGTTATATACTGAATGTTTTTGTCTCTTTAGTTGCATTACTCCTCTTGGGGCCTAAAGTATTGCATTGATTGATGTGAACCAACATCATCTGAAATTCTCAAATATTCTTCTTTTCTTGAATTTACATTTACTATGGTTATGTATAAGTAGAGAAACGAGAAACTAAAGTCTTATTTGGCAATTTACATGCCACTAAGCTTTGCCAATTTTGTTTGACATATTGATTATATTTCCAGAAGAGATACATTGTTGGTCGTGGTCTTGTTGAGAAAACAACCGACTATTTACAGTTTGTCTTAGTTCCTTTAACGTTTAAGCTTTTGAATTAAGTAAGGGTAGTCTTGGTTCTTGGTTATTACTACTGGAATATTTTGTCAAATGGATGATTTTATCCATTGTTTTTATTACTTTAGTCTCCCTTGGTTCACAATAAGAAAATACAATTATAAAAACACTCTAAGAGAATTTTGATTTTATACTTATCACGACTAGCATTTTGTTTTATTTTTGTTCTTCTTACCATTACATCATACTTACTCTACTTTTTTGTGTCTTGTGGTTAAGTTGTCGTAGCGCATGTAGCTCCACTATAGTCAATTTATGCCAGCTTATCTTATGATCTTGTTGCAGTTCTCTTTCTAGTACTGCTATTTGTAAGTGAGAAATGTAATATTTTTGAGAAATAATAAGTTTCTTGAGAATTAATGGGATAAATTATGTGCTATTTCCTTATTGAGGGGGGGCTTTGGCCATGGAATTTTTCACTTTTTATGGAGTTGGACGCCAAAAAATATGTTTGGCTATAAAATTTTGTAATTCAGCTTGAAGTTGAATTCCGAAAATTTTCAAGAATTTTGAAGAACAAAAAATAACTGTTTTCACTTTTTTCACTCCAAAGTACACAGTTTTTTTTTTTTAATACAACTCCAATTTGTATTCTTGGACAAACACAACTCTAGTTTTCAAATATCATTTTTCACTTTTAAAACAAAAAATACTTTTTTCAAATTCACAATGAAACCTAGCCAAATGCTGACAAATAATCTTGATTTTTAGCCATAGCTAGTTGCTTGTAATATGGATAATCATGTAGTGGTGCTACCAGAATCTCTTTTTGTATAAGTTGCTC